>NC_056745.1:507309578-507594578 GCF_019279795.1 Protopterus annectens
TTCAAATCAGGGACATCCCTGTAACTCAGTCACAGTTGCTATGTCTGGGCTCTTAACTATTAAACTATGGCAGTGTTTATCCTGCTCTGAGTATGTGTGTGGCTTGCAAGGTGCTACTGTGACATTATTACCTACTAGCTACCAACTAGCATGGCTGTTTCTCTTCACACAGTAATATTTTACAAATCCACTAGATTTGACAGTAAATATACATGACATGCTTTGTGTACTAGACTTCCTATATTCCCTTTACATTCATTCCTACTATTTCATGATATATTTCTTTCAGCACAATGTTCTTGTATAGCAGTCATGGCTTAGTGGTAAGTCATGCAGACTACTGTTTCCAAGGTCCTGGGATCGGGACTGACAGTGGGATTTTATTTTGCTTCTGAGCAGACTACAGGCCTTGTCATTCAGAGTGACTAAGGCATTTTTAAGTGGGTTAGCGCTGGTTTGCGTGGAGCTCACGCATGGGCACTGTCGCTTAGCTTCGCACGCACACACGCTTAGCTAAGCGCACACAAGTGCACACCCGCTTACAACTGCTTAAAAGTGCTTACTGTCGCTCACACCCGCGCTATTTTCTTTGAAAGAAAAGAAAATAGGGAGATAGGAAAGTGGTGAAAAAGGGGGCACAAAGAGGGTAGGACAGTAGGAAAACAAGTTTGGGATTTGCAGGAAGGATGCAGGAAAGGCCCATAGCTGCCCATTTCTTTATCAGCAACAGCTGTGCATATGTGTGTAATTTGGTGTGAAATTTGAAACCTTCCACCCCTGAGAGAGGGGTGAGGACAACAATATTTGTTGTACAACCAATTGTAATTGCCAGTTTACATGTCCAGCAGACGTCTGTGAAATGGGCAGCTATGTATGGGGCGTAATTTTTTTGCGGGAACAGAGTGCCCTTTTTTTTTTTCAGGTGAGAGTGGAATGGCAGGTACAGGAAGTAGGTATAGTTGGGGAGGTAGTTAGGGGAGGTTAACAGACAAGACAAACAAGACGCATACAGGGGTGGTGTATGGCACATGTGAGGGGGAAACACAATTGACGGGGATGGATGTTTGGATATCTCGAGCCCATGAGCCCACAGATGGCAACAGTGGAACTGAGATCCCCACCCATGGGCAGTTGCCACTGTGCCTTCACTGCCCAGGACGGGGCTGTGCTGGGGGCTGTGTAGGACGGGCAGCAGGCATGCCTGTGAGTTGTGCCACCCATGCCTCAAGCTGGCATAGGGGCTCAAGCACAGAATGCCTGATCTCCTTACGCACCACAGTCCAGACACTACGGAGGGTGAGTGGATGGTCTCCTCTGGCCATGCTTGCAGAGGGGGGATGAACCCCATCCCCTGCAGCGCTTCCACCCGAAGGTGGCACAGGGCCACCGGAGGGTCCGGCCTGGTCACTAGTGCTAGGTGCACTCGCCAGCTGAGGTGGGAGAGGTGGGTCCACTGGAACCCGCCTTCCCTGTCGTCCTATGTTTTGCATTATTTTATGACAGTTTGGGTTAGTAACAAACAATACCATTCACAATTAGTTGTAACAGCATGCATTAGTATTCCCATTAACCAATCACCCATAAATTCAAGACATTGAACAGCAAGCATAACACATGCATAATTTGAACAACAGTACACAATCCAACAGCATGCAGGGTTGGTTGATGGCAACAGGCCATCAGGTTTGGATGTATGAACAGGGCACATGCATCAATGTACATGCAAATATGTATGAACCAACAGGACAAATGTCCAGGGGAATTAATTGTGAATACACATACCCATTTCATGTGGAATGGATTGTTTGTGGTTATAGGGTAGGGTGAAGAAATATTTCATTAACAACTTCAAATACCTATACATATGCTGTACATTTCTACTAGCTGCAGATATATACACCCTACAGGTCTGACAGTTTCCTATGTGTAAACCTAGGCATGTTGGTGATGGGAATGTTACTGCTACATTAATATACATTGCATTTTTATTCATACACATTCATATCTGGCTCTGTTCAGCTACAGCATCCTGCTACATTTGATTTATATGGCTCTAGACAACTGTGGATGTTTGGTATTTCATACAACCATACTATCTGCATATTGCAAAGGTACAGCAACATATCCAAATTGTGGGACAGACATTCCAGCTTCAGTACTTTATTGCACACATTTCACTCTTTGGTTGTGCCTATCACATTCATTTCATTCTGTACTGACTGCAGTATACTTTATTCAGGAGTTATTACAACTTTATTGGTGGATTCATACCTCTTACTCACACTCTCACATGTTTTATTTTTACAATTCAGGATGGTACTTAATTCTAGGCTTTATTGACATGTTTTACTTGGTTACAACAATCCTTTCCAACAGTCTCACTTGTGTCATGTTTCAGATTTTAAACAGGGATATATTTCACACATGGGTTGTACTTAGCTTGTGTAGCTGTAATTTACAGCCTGCTGCAGGTTATGTACTATTACATTACAGGTGGAACATCTTTATTTCAGACTTGTTTCATTTTTATTTTTGGATTACAGGCTGCATCACACTTATGTAATCACACAGTACTAGCAGAATCTCTCTTACACTGTTACTTGAACTTTTTATTAATAAGTGACTACACTGCACTCTTTTGCAAGCTGTCATACTTATATTTTTTAACAGTTACAGGGAGAGAATTACTAACCTGCCTGGTGGCGCAACTGCACAAGCCTATCAGCATAGACTCGACGATTCATGGAACGGACACCTGCAGCTGTAACATAAATGAAGTAATACTGGAATACACATCTCCATAATATCAGCTAGGTTAATTTCTTACATAAATAATTACATGTAACTTACTCAGTAGTGGGGCGTTGGGCATTTGCCAGGCCTCCTGGATCCAACGGTTCAGTTGGTCCTGCTTCCATCTCTTCAGGTCCACATGGTGGTGACGGACCTGTTCACCAGTCCTTGGTATTCCTGTGGCACTGGTGAGATCATGTGCCAACCGGTCCCACACCTCAGCCTTGTATTCTCCCCACAGGACCTGGCCCTGCATGAGTTGGGCCTCATGATCATGGACGAGGAGCCAAACCATATATTTGGACTCCTCAACACCCCACCTCTGTGCTCGGAAGCAACTACCCTCTCCTACACCTGCCATCCTGACTGCAAATCGATTCCACAATCAGTTATGCTGTGTATTCCCGCCTATGGGGCTTATATATGCCATTTTTCCCACACTTATCTGTGATTGGCCATTTTGGAAATGTATCAGCTTCACAAAACCTGCTTTGTCATGCTTCTCTTTCCATTCATTCCTATATATATGCTAATACTGCATTTCTAAGAGCAACTGTCATGGCTTAATAGTTCAGTACTTTGACTATGGTGCATGGTATCCTGAGTTTGAGCCTGGCCATTGCTTTTTTATTTTATGACTGCCTACACAAGCTAGGAGGCGTGTCTGTGTAAAGGCAGTTTTGATACAGCTTGCTCAACGTTGCCCGCCGGTTATCTTGGCGCGGTGCGCAGCTCCGCGCAAACGGGTTATGCTGGGTTACGCATCATTTGGCTGTCAGCACGCATATTACGCTCAACTCAGCTACGGGCACACAATTTCAGCGTGTTACAACACTGCTCAACCCCAGGCACTCATTTTACACCTGTTAAACCACTGCTCACCTACGGGCAGATATACTCAGCTTGTTAGAGCGTAGCTCAGCTATGGGCACTTCTGACATTTTTTTTTTTTTATTATCTCACCTTTCTTCAAAATACATGGCCCATTTCTTTACATTTTACATAAGATATAATTTTATATATGTACATATATGTCAGGAAATTGTTTCGTGCTTATTTCACTAGAAATAAAAATTGATGTTGTGGGGGCTCGAACCGTGACTACTCCTAACTAGGCATAATTATGAGATGGTATAACTGATTTGTACACTTTTAGAGTTAGTGTTAGAAAATTTATTTTTGTTTAATGACTTCTTTTATCTACAGAAGGTTGGTGTAGCTATAGGGACAGCACTTGCCTATAGCTACATCAATCTGGTGTCGGCACAATGGGAATAGGACTGTGTCAAAAGGAACAATGGTTTTGTAGAACACATAGTGTGGTACAAACGTTTTGTGGCTGAAGTATTTATTTTATGGAAGGGATCTATTGGTATGATATATGAATTTATTATTTACGTTCGACCAGAACATATTTGAGGTTTAAATACACAGCATCTAGAGAGTGTATAGAGTTTTTAGATGTTAAATTGACTAGAGAAGCTCTAGGGGAGTTGAAGACATCCATTTTTAAAAAGAAAGGTAAGAAAAATACTATCTTAGATAAAACAAGCATACACCTTCGTTACATACCCAGAAATGTAGTGAAGGGTCAGGTATTAAGGGTGATGAGGCTGCATAATGATGATGCCATGTTAGAAGACGCCTTGTTAGAACTGAAAAGGGATTGATTTTTTTACAGAGAGGCTATACAGAAAGAGAGTTAGAGTGTATTAATGAACTGAGATCAACTAGACACACAAAAGGGAAACCTTATTTTTCAGAAGATGTTGGGTATGGAAGAGAGGAGAATGATGTTAGAGAAGAGGGTAAACCCATATTGGTATTGACTTACAGTAGTAATGTTGACACAGTCTGCAATATAGTCAAGAAAAATTGGGCCATTTTGCAAGCAGATGATAAGATAAGCGCAGTTGTGAACAAATACTAACTTTTAGTTTTAAGAATAACTTATCTTTAAAAAGACAACCGTTATAAAAATATGATGGAAGGCTATAAACCACCATCACAACCACAGGAGACATTCCCCTGTAGGAGTTGCAAGGCCTGTAAGTATGTTCATAGTGGAGGTCTATTTATACATCCTTTAAAAGATTTTCAGATAGAGACATCTTTATATGCAGACTGTGCAAAGAAACACTTGGTTTATTTTACATACAGTGTGAAATTTTTAGTTATGATGTAGGAAGACCAATAGGACACTGAGAGAAAAGGTATTACTACATGTTAATGATGTAAGACATAAAGGAATGAAAAGTGCATTAGCAGTACACATTAGTGACCTTGGAGCTGGTCATGATTGTAAAGTCTTTTGTGTTAGACATTTTAGAGTATAATAATGGGGGGGTGATTTTAAAAATTTCACAGGACAGAGTGAACAAGAGTGGATAGTGCATCTGGATGCAAGCCTCCTGGCTTAAATGAACATGTTACTCTAAAATCTGTGTTTAAGACACATCCACGTTTACAGTAATCACTGTGTTTCTTTATAAGCTATACTACTGATAGACTTCAGCTATAACTTTAAGGGAAAGACAAGTTTTTACCATGTAATTGATTAATTGATGTTAGGTGTGTATATAATTAATTCAGATACACTGTGCTAGTAGGTGTGAAGCAGCAGCCAGTAGACTGCAAAAGCGTTTACCTTCTTGTTTTTTTTATCTTTGTGTGTATTTTATTTAAGTTTTGCATGTCCTCAGCACTGGAGTTCACTCTGGATTTTTTATGTATTATAAAATGGCTTACTATCTCAGAAAGGTGGACATAATGAAGCTCTGTCCACCTTTTTCCAATAAATTAAAAAATTCTGGAATCCTTACATACTCTTGGAAGTTATTCTTCATAATAACTTCACATGAAAAAAATCTTCCTATAAACTAGCACCTGCTGCCTGAAACAGTTTGTCATTAGAAATTACAACCACAGACAACCTCCCACTTGAGAAAGGCTTACCTCCTACTACAGAATATAAATACGTGTTTTAGGGACAAAGGTTAATCTGTTTATGCTACATCTATAATTCTTAGCTTTCTCATCAGCTGACTTACAGATTTATACTTATGAAATAATCTCTTTTTGGCAAACACATTTTCTCTGCTTTGTCCTATATCCATTTCTTTTACATCAATGTCTATAAAGTTTCAGTCTATCCTGCATTTATGTTTGACATACTATTATGCCGTAAAAAGTACTATTTGTATTACTTATTACATTTTGCTTACTATGGCCCCTTAAGTTGAAGTTCTACTACCACAAAATGGCTAAAATTTGATCACTTTTACTTATACTTAATTTTGAACATCTTCATTAAATTGTAAATGTATACAATTAAGCTTGTTCTGCTATTTGTAATATGTTTACCTCATGGCCAGGGAAATGGCTGAAAAGGGTCCTGTACCAGTCCACTTACAGGTGTACTGATTCACATTAAATTCTTTTCTGATATTTCCAAGTAATTCTTAAAACATAAGAATCACTATTCATAGGATCATAGGAAGTTACTAGGCTATTGGTCCTTATATGCCTAGCCAAGAGTTTAGCCCATGTTTACACAAGTCAGCACCACATGCCCCTGTCCAGCAGGGACACATGGAATCCCAGGGATGATGTCCTTATTCATATGCTGCAGTATCCATTATAAGAGGGAGTCCGCCTCCCGCTGACTCGTATGTCCAGCCATTTTACCAAAGATAAATGCTACTGCAAAGGAACGTGTGATGGCCCCCATCACCCAGTATACATTGGCCATAAATAGATGTCAGGTATAAAGCAGACGTCAGCACACACCTACCTCAGAACTTTTCTGCCACCTGTTTGACTGCCAGTTCCAGTCGTTGCTCGCTTTGGAAAGTGACCTCATGCTTTGTCCGTTCTCAGGTAAGTAGCCAGATAGGGTTTTTTGTTAACTTTCTTGCTACTGTATTGTTGTGGGTTAATGTTAGGTAGAAAGGCAATTGTTGTCGTAGAAGGTAGATTCCATATAAAGACTTTCACGAGCTCTGTTTATTCTGTCTAGGCCCAGATCACAATCACACATCTTGCAACATCTGTAAGGCCTTTGTACCAAAGATCTTTAGGAGCCGTCTTGCTGCTCTTAAACTATATTTAGAGAATCAACATTTAAAACGCTTGGCTAGAGACATGGATCCAATGTCAGGACCTTCGGAGAAGCCTCCGACCAAAACAGTCAAGAAAACTCAGTCTGAACTTACGACCGCACCCTCTGTTCTGACAGTCCCTCTCGAGGCCAATGAAGGACAGGAGGCAGAGTTGGAACCAGCAGACCCTCCACTGATGAGTACCCAGGCGGAAGCCATTAAGGAGATTATCAGCACATCCCAGAGGGAGAAGCAAGCATCCAACCTGGGCATGGGGGGGGGGGACACGGCTTATTATCTCCAAAGGATTGTGTGGATTATCCCAAATTGTAGTCCGAGAAGATGTCCTCTCAGACATCGTGGAATATCACCCGTCTGGCCCTCCAACTCTCCACCATATCTTCAATACTTCTACATCAGAGGCCACTAAAAAGAAAAAAAAAAGAATACCAGGCATATCGTGTCTACTCAGCAGACCATGCCATCTGATCAAGTCCCTGACTGACAGGCCTTTACCCATGGCCTCTTTAATGTTTTCATGGCCTTACACCAGACATCTGCTCCTTCCCAGGCCCCCTCAGTCTCCACTCCTATGAGTAGGCCTTTAGCAGATATTTCTTCAGAGGATGAAGAATCTTCAGGGGATGAGTCCCTTACATACACCTCCCCAGCTTGCTTCTCCATTGTGGTACACTTCCCCAAAGGAGAGTTCAATGGAGTTGATTCCCCTGGGGAAGACATCACCTTTGGAGAGACCATTGTTCAAATGAAGGACTTTTTTAACTGGGACTGCAGTCAGGTTTCTGACTCAAAAGAGGTACTATGACCTCTTATAAATGGAGTCCCCTGATCCATCTGCAGTTCCCCATCATTCCAGCCTTTTTGGATGCCTTCCTGGCTGCATCTAATTCACCAGACTCCCAACCCCCAGTGGCTAAACACCCTGACAGATTTTACAAAGTACCTAATGATGCAAAATTCCTTTATAAGGCTCTTTCTGCAGACTCCTTCTATTATATCTGCTGCTGCAGATAAAACTACTCCCCTGTACTTCCTTGCATCCTTCGGATAAGGAAAGCAGGATTATGGAGAGCTTAGGCAAATGTTTATCCCTCTGCCACCTTAACTATGATAGCCATAAACTATCAGACTCATACAGCCAAATACTCCTTAGCCCTGTTGACTGATGCCATTAAACAATTTGTTGAATTACCCAATTCCCCCCTAATAAGGTCACAATTGCTAGCCTTTTAAATTCCTGCAGTCAAGTTACTAGACAATGTATAAAGTGTAATTATGATGCAGTGGAGGCCTCAGCAAGACAGCTGCCTCAGGGTCAGTACTCAGGAGATATTCCTGGCTCAGGCTGCAGCCTTTGTCAGATGACATCAAAGCAAAACTTATCGATGCACTTCTAGAAAACAAGGCCTTGTTTGGCCCTGTAGCTGCAGAACTCTTTAAGGTCCTTCAGGAGAAGGGCAAAGAGCTTCAGGACCTCATACATGTATGTGTCCCCTGTTCCCAGCTTCCAGAGGAACTACCCTGCCAAAACTACCTTTGTGAGAAGGCCTTCCAAACACCTGTCTTCCAAAGGGAAAAAAAGACCTCAGAAAGCAGACCCCTTCCAGGTCTTCTACCTCCACACCAGCCCAAAAGCAGCCTTTTTAGGCCAAACATGGTAGTCTGTGAATACCAGACCCTGAGCCCTGCTACTCCCCTCTCACTGCATCTCTCTCTGTCCCTGCCTGCTTGGAAACAGATTACTCAGGACACTTGGGTCCTATCTATCATAACATAAGGTTATTTCATGGTCTGGAACTCCATGCCATCCTTCAAGTGATTTCTTCAACCCCCTCGACACCATGTGGCTTCCTTTCCCCCACTCCTGCACTCCCTTCTTTCTCAAGGAACTATCCAAGAGGTACCTCTAGATCTAAGAGGGAAAGGATTTTACTCCAGAATGTTCCTGGTCCCCATGAAGGAAGGTCCATGCAGACCTGTTTTGGATCTATCCCATCTCAACACCTTTCTCAAGGTCCCCTCCTTTTGGATGCTGACTCTTCCTACTCTGCTCCCCCTGATCCTCCCTCAAGCCTACATGGTGTCCTTAGACATAAAGGATGCCTACCTGCATATCCCTATTTACCCACTTTTCAGGAAATTCCTTCATTTCTAGTGGGTTCCTCACATTTTCAGTTCCATGCTTTGCCATTTGGTCTTTTCACAGCCCTGAGAGTGTTTACAAAGTGTCTAGCCCCAGTTATCGTCTTCACCAGAATGCAGGGGATCCAACTCTTCCCTTACCTGGACAATATCCTCATCCAGGTGTCATCCCCACAGTTGGTACATGACCACCTGGACTATGCCATTTCCCTGTTGAAAAGGCTAAGGTTCACCATAAATCTTCAAAAATCCCCTCTGACCCCCTCCCAGGACCATGTATTTCTAGGATGCCGGATTCTCTCAGTGCAAATGATGGCCTGCCTACCTCCAGACAAAATTCTGAATCCCACTACATATTTCCAGGAACTACTTCCTCTTCAAGCTCTGTCAGCCAGGGAGTTCCAAGACACTTGGAGTTCAAGGCTTTCACCATTCCCATGGTACCTTTGGCAGACTATACATGAGAAAATGTCAATGGTACCCAAGGACTGCCTGGAAATAACACCTACACCCTCTGGAGTTTAATTCTTACCTTGCCTATCCAAGGAGTAACAGTGGTGGGTTGCTCAGATTTTGAAACATCCAAGCCTTCCTTTCCAGCCTCCCTCCACCAACCAGGATCTGTACACAGATGCAGCAGACTTGGGTTGGGGGCAACCCTTGGAGACTGGAGAGTAAGAGATGTATGCCCCTGCCCCCCACCAGCAGAGAGAACATATCAACATCAAGGAAATGAGAGCCTTGATATTTGCCCTAAAATCTTTAAGGATCACCTCCTCCTAGGAGTGCTGAGATGGTGCAGACACCACCACGGTGATGTGGAACATCAACAAGCAGAGGGGAGACAAAGTCCTACATCCTATGTAGACTGGCTTTGTATGCATGGGAGATTGCTCAACAGAGTCAGGTGTCTCTCCTAGCCTTTTACATCCCCTCAGCCAAGAATGTGATGGGAGATTCTCTAAGCAGGTCCATGATTCAATCCCATGAATGGATATTAAACAGGGATGTGTTCCTGGACCTGGTCCATTGATGGGGTACATCCCAGGTAGACTTGTTTGCCTCCAGTGGTTCTGTCTTATCTGTGTGAATTGATGAACACTAGCTTGTCATATTCTTCCATCAAGGCACATCTTTCTGCCATCTCAGCATGTTTACCATTGACTCCTCCCTTGGCTTCCAGATTGGAAGTCAAGCTTTTTCTAAAAGGAGTCCTGCACATTAGACACCCAAGGATACATATCCCTCCTCCTTGGGACCTTAACTTCATGTTGAAAAAACTTACCTTACCTCCCTTCGAACCAGCTAAGGACTTCACTCTACAACACTGCATATGGAAAACTGTTCTTTTTGTGACTATTACCTCAGACAGAAGGGTCTCTGAACTGCAAGCCCTCATGGCCTCACTCCCTTTCACATTTTTCCATAGGGACAGGGTTTGTCTGCATACCAACCCATCCTTCATGCCCAGGATAGTTAATGAACTCTCCCTCAACCAGGCCATCAATCTGCCTACTTTCGTCCCTTTGCCACAATCCTCTAGTGAAAGGATCCTCCACTCCTTGGATGTGTATAGACAAAGTACAGTTGTGTACACTTGCCATAAATGTAGATGTTCGAGTGCATTCACTGTTGCAGTCATCACCTGTGGGTTATAGCCCTCAGCCGGCCCGAATACAAGAGTCAATGTTTTTCTGCGTTGGCTGCTGTCACCTGTAGTCTGACGTCAGGTTGTCAGCACTATAAAGCAAGACAGCCGATGCCATTACATCAGTTTTTCTTGCCCTAACCCATCAGAAGCACAAGGAAATATGGTAAAGTGCGAGAGAGATTATATAAAATTAAATACACTTTCCCCAAACCAATTAAATGTATGCTTCTTATTAATACAAGGTTTTGACTGGTAAAGCAAGGGTTAAACTTGCTACAAGATTTTGAAATAAATAGCACTCTCTAAAAGCAGAAACAGCAAGGCCGAACTACATAAGACAACTTGCTTAAGCAAGCATGAAAGCAGTTAAGAATAGATAAGTAATAACAGATATGTGTCTGAAACCTGTGAAAATAAAACATGCTTAGTTAGCTTTACTGTAAATATGTTTGTCAAGTTTAGTTTGTTTTTGTGAGCTAGCCAAACTGTAAGAATGAAGTTGCAACAGGGACTTTTTGTGAAGTCTTCAGATACACCAAAGAAGAAAATAACCAAAGAAGGACATAGAACAGAAATGAATCATGCAAACCGCAAGGATATTGAAAAACATCTGTTGCTTTGAAAAGAATATATAAACTGGACATTGTTTTCTCTTCTTCAGAGACGTTATAATCCAGGCTGCATGAATTTTGAGAGACTTTCATTCGAGTTATGTTATAATGGAATTGAAATAGCTCTGACAGTGTTAACTGCTTGGCAAGAGTTATAAGTACAATAAATAATAATGGATGCAGTAGTACGGTGTCAGTCACTGGTCACTTGCTGACATTTTCACAATAATTTAACAGTGGCGAGGCCAGCTTGGTTGTGACCTTTTCTATTCGTTAGCAGTTATTTTTCAGATGGCCATACTTTCTATGTCAGTTTAACAGGTTGTCAGCTTCCAGTGCTTGGTCTTTGGAAGGGACTTAGCTTCATCATGTCAGCTGTCCTGCAGTGCCCCTCCATCAATTCGTCTGTTGAGGAACACCATTTTTTCCCATAGTGACTTCAGCTTGATCACCTGTTTGTTATCTGTGAAAAATACAGTAATTTCTTCACAGTTATAACATATATGCCATAAAAGAAATGAGCCTACATTGCCCAAATATAGTACAATTTGATTTAAATGACACACCAGACAAGGTCTGGTCTTATTTAGAAACATGGTTTGAGTCTTCTATGTCAGACATGAAATGTAAAACTGGGCTTTTTAATGCACAGAAATTAGATAAAAGTTGTATCTGTAAATGGATAACTGTATATGCTCTCTCTCTCTCTCTCTACATGTATATATATATATATATATATATATATATATATATATATATATATATATATATATGTGTGTGTGTGTGTGTGTGTGTGCATAAAAACAAAAAGCATCCACAGGAACTAACACGGTAACTGTCCTTACTAGAGCAAACTGTATAACAAATATCCAAGTAAATGTATATGACACATGCTGAGTAGTCAAGTCCGTAATAGATATAATTGATAAATTTTATTCGATACAATAAATGACGGGTAAGCGCTTTCACCATATAGGCTTCATCAGAGCATGGAAACATACATTAAACAGCTTTTAAATAGTGATACAAAATTTCTGATTGGTTGTATGAAATTCAGACGTCATTTCCTACTAGGATGTTTACTATGTACATTCATGGCAAAGCACTCACATATAAGATAACATAATCATAAATACAAACTATCTATAATTAATTAAAATCTGATATGATAATAAAATATATACATGTACAAATTATCTCAGATGTGCAAATAAATTCGTATCAAATGTAAAAAAACACATTAAAAAGTACAATAAAAAAATATAAAGAACATTTGTGAAGGGCAAGCCACTTAGGTCCCTAATTTTGAATTATCTTCTGTTTCTCCTTTCTCTTTTTCTACTTTCCAAAAAAAAAATTCTAAACTTGTTTCCTGCCTTTCTTGTAACTAGTCTAGTCCAGATACAGATTTGCTGTATCCAGGACTGTTTGTGAGCTTCGTGTTGGAGGGAAGCATTCTAGCTTATCGGTGGGAGTGATAAGCACTAGGTAGCCTATCTACCACAAGATCTAGGTAGATTCTTAGCTTTAGCACTTGAATTTGCTTATTCGTGCTCAGCACTTGTTCAGAACTTGTTGTTAGCACTAAATAAGCTACGAATTACTATAGCAATCCATCTTCCTCTTTACTTAGAGGAAAACAGTGTTTGTACTTACTTTCCTTACTTGCTTAGAGAAAACAGCTCTTATACTCACTTTCCTCATTTGTCTAGAGGAAAAAAGTTTTTTATTCAGGCATGTCCAAGGGTCAGCTCCCAGTGTTCTCTCCTGTCTATCTGATGAATCTGGGCATCTTGGGGCAATGTAGCAACTACCTCGTACAGAGACAATCCTTGCCTCCTACCACCCAACACCACAATCTATGAGAGATGCACTTATCTAGCCAAAGTGGAGGTAAAGTTCTCTTCAACCAAGACTGAACTTGACAGTCAAGAGGAGAAGGTAAACACTTACACCACACCAGACTCATCACATAGTCCCACTAAACCTGCACCACCAAAATCCACACATAGAAACACAAAAACATTTGCGGATGCTCTCAATTAATAATCTGCTCAAGCAACAGAGACCTCCAAAGCAGAAACGCAAGCAACCTCCACTCCCACAACACAACCAAAATGACACATAGCCCACAGACGCAGTGTGCCACTCAACCACACCTCATAAGGCAAAACAACGTACCCAACACACTAGTCATAGGTGACTCTATAGTCAGGCACACTGATGTCCCACTCACCAGGCTAAACAAGGAGAAGGTTACTGTCAGCTGCCTGTCCAGTGTCAGGATCTGTCACATAACCCACACACTCAGGTCACTCCACAACAAGTACAAATATGACTCTGTCATTGTCCATGTTGGTGTGAATGACCTGAGACATACCTCCTTGGACTACATGAAAAAAGACATGGAAGAGTTCTCTGATCTTGTAGCCCAGGCAGGTATGACCCTAGCCCTGAGTAGCATTCTGCCATTGCCCAAAATGATACCGCAGTACAAGGATAAAATGATTGACTTCAAAAATTGGCTAAGCTTCTGGTGTCATTCTAAGGGGATCCAGTATCTGTTTGCCTGGGACGACATGGTCAACAGACCACGATACTTTGCCAGAGATGGCCTGCACCTGTCACCCCTGGGATTCCGGATACTGGCTAAGGCTCTTACTGCCCCTCTAGTGCCTTTTTTATGCAAGGTTCAAATGACTAATTCACCATCATAACAGGAACAGGCAAGCAAAAACTGAGGGTAATGCAACTCAATGCTAGAAGTCTAAATCTGAAAATGTACTCCCTCGAGACACTCCGTAAAATGGAGAACATCGATATCTGTGCAGTGACTGAGACCTGGTTCAAGCTCTAAAGAACACCCCTGCATTACCAGGTTACAATTAATACCAAACTTTTCGGCCACCTAACCTGGACCAGAAAACCAAAGGCGGAGGTGTGTCCATATTCATTAAGAATATCCACACCTCCAAGCTAGTTGCTCAGCATAATGAATCCGAGGTTATCCATGTGCAACTAACTCTGGGCAAAACTGAAATCCAAATTGTAGCTTGCTACAGATCCCCCACCATGCCCCAGGATTCCCACTCCTCTTTTCTTGATATACTGAAAAATATTAGGGTTCAAACAAATACCCTAATAATGGGCAATTAACTGGGAAAACTACTCATGTACCAACTCCTTCGCTCAACACTTTCTGGAATTCATAAATTTCAATGCCCTGGATCAACTTATCCACATCCGCACCAGGGGCAACAATATCCTAGACCTAGTCATTACCAACATGAGTGACTGGTGTTCCACACCTGAAGCCAACTCCTTGTTGGCCAGATCCGACCATAAGCGAATCACCCTAGATATCCACATCCCACCCCCCATTAAGGAAATCATGGTAAAATATTTCTCTAAAGCCAACTTCATGACACCCATGCAGATGGGCAATACAGTTACGACTGCTGAATCAGCACAGTTGTTTACACTTACCATAAACATAGATGTTCGAGTGTATTCACTGTTGCAGTCATTACATTTGGGTAATCTGCTGGCAGGTTGCCCTCCGTTGGCCTGAATTCCAAAGTCTTAGGTCCTGCGTCAGTTGCTGTCTCCTCTTCCATGACACCAGGTCGTCAGGGGTGTAAAACATGTAGCCGTCACCATTTTCTTTAGTTTTTCTTGCCCCTGATGTCAAGTATCCCAAAAAGGTGGCAAAAATATATAAAGATATATATACATGCATCAATATAAACTTTACCTTCATCTACAAGCAAATACACCACATAGGGTGTAGAAGATAGAGAAGGATAGATAAATTCCAGAATGACAGGGGGATGGCGGGATGGTAACCCGGACTGCAACAGTGAATATACTCGAACATCTACATGTATGGTAAGTGTACACAACTGTACCCCAGGGATTACCTCAGTGTCACTGCTCAACAGAACAGCAGCAAATAAAAATGGTATCCCCATACTAAAAGGGGTGGCGAAAAGCACAAAAAATGGGCTAGCTAGGCTAATGCCCTCTCTCGCAGATAGCCTAGTATGAACCTATGAACCTATGAGCCTATGTACTATGTTCTTCGTGTTTCAATGTTGCAGTCATTACATTTGGGTAGAATCCCAAAGCTATGGTTGGGAGGCTGGAGCTAAACAGCATTAGGAGCATCTGTAAGGCCCTGCAGAACTGCAGTGGCAAAGCCTGCCCTGGATTTAGAGTAGAGAGGCAAATGATAATGCTTTGTAAAGTTGTGAACACAACTCCAAGTAGTAGCCTCTAGAATGTCTTTGGTTGGTACTCCTCTGAGAAAGGCTGCTGAAGTAGCTGCAGCTCTGGTGGAATGAGACCTAATGCCCTTGGGCACAGGTTTATCATGGTGTGAGTAGCAGAAACGGATTCAGTGGCCTATCCACTTTGAAATTGTCTGCTTTGAAATAGCCTTGCCTTCTGATCCTGCAGCATATGTCACTAGTAATTGCTCAGTTTTTCTTAGAGCTTTAGTCCTGCTCAAGTATAATCTTAGCTGTCTGTGTACATCCAAGGAATGCAGAATTCTCTCACCCTTGTTCTGGGGATTTGGATAAAAGGTTGGCAGGTGAATTGTTTGGTTAAGGGCCACACTGGAAACCACCTTAGGCATAAAAGTAGGATTTGTCCTCAGTGACACCCTGTCTGGGTAAAATATGATAAAAGGCTCTACAGCCATGAGGACCTGTAGCTCTGAAACTCTTCTTGCTGAAGTAATTGCTAGTAGCAGAACTTTATATCAGCGGTAGCAGCTGGTTCAAATGGAGTCAGGGTGAGCTTTTCCAACACATAACTGAGGTCCCATGCAGGCAATGGAGATCTTTTAGGAGGCCTTAAATTTTTAGCCCCTCTAAGATACTGCTTTAGTAAAGGATGAGAAAAGATTGGTGGCTCTGTATTGTAATGAGCCAAAATGGCAGAGGCATGGATTTTAATTGATGAGAAAGATAGGCCTTTGTCAAGCATCTCAGGTAAGTATTGCAATATCTGAGGAATATTTGGTTCTGCTGTATCAGTTCCTTGTGCTTGATTCCAAGAACAGAATCTCTTCCATTTGTCAGCATAAGATTTTCTAGTACTAGGCCTTTTGGCTTCCAAAATGACATCCATCACAGCTTTACTGAGAGGTGTTGGTTGTATGACTACATGATTAACCATGCTGCCAGGTTCAGAGTCTGTAGTTGATTGTGCAGGATCTGATTGTTTTGCTGGGACAGTAGTTGTGGTCTTTGAGGCAAGGTCCAAGCTGGGTATTGAGACAAGTTCCTAAGGATTGGGTACCAGTATTGGTGGGGCCAGTCCAGGGCAATTAATATCATCTTTGGCTTCTCTTGTCTGACTTTTAGGAGGACCTTGGGGAGAAGAGGCAGAGGAGGAAAGGCGTAAACTGATAGGTTTTTCCAACTGAAGGATAGGGCGTCCACTTTCCATGCTTGTCTGTGATAAGTCCTTGTGCAGAATCTTTTCAATTGATAATTTTGAGGGGAGGCAAAGAGATCTATGTCTGGGCTACCCCATTTCTCTGTAATCATGCTGAAGACTTGTGGATTTATTTTCCACTCGTGAGGGTCCATAAGGTTTCTGCTTAAATCGTCTGCTAGAGTGTTTTGTTTTCCTGGCAGAAATTGAGCTTGAAGATGTGTTTGGTAGGTCAAAGCTGTGTCCCACAGTGCCATGGTTAATCTGCAAAAAGGGTACGAGTGTGTGCCCCCTTGCTTGTTTATATACCACATAACTGTGGTGTTGTCCGTCCTTATCAGTAGTTGTCCTGGATGAAGTAAGTCCTTGAAGGCTGTTAGGGCATTTTGAACAGCTAGCATCTCTTTCTGGTTGATATGTAGATGCATTTGTTTTGGTGTCCATATGCGCTGAATGCATCTTCCTGCCATGTGGGCCCCCCAGGCATAATCTGATGTGTCTGTTGTTAAGGTTTGTCTGGCAGAGGGTAGAGTGAATGGCCGTCCCATGTTTTGGTGACATGACTTTGCCCACCATAGAAACTCCTGTTGCAGACAGGGAATGAGAGGAATCATTGTTTCCAGACTGTGAGAATGTTGACTCCATAGACTTTTTAGGTACCATTGAAGTTTCCTCATATGCAGTCTTGCATATGGAATCAGTAGAATGCAGGATGCTATGAATCCCAGAGCCTGCAGAATTTGTCTTGCAGATAACTGGGTTTTTGTTGCCATCAGTTTGAAGTAAGAAGTCAGTTGCCTTTGCTTGTCTGGCATGAGCTAAGCAATCTGGGCAGTTGTATTTAAGCTTGCACCCAGGAATGTTATCTTTTGAGAGGGTACCAGTTGTGATTTATTTTCGTTTATTGTGTACCCTAGGCATGTTAGAAGCCTTCTCACAAATGCCAGGTGTCGAAGAAGAGTGTCCTTGTTCTCTGCTTGAATGAGACAGTTGTCCAAGTAAGGATATATTTGTATACTTCTTTGTCTGGAAAATGCAATTACTGGTGCTAGGCACTTTGTAAAGACCCTGGGCGCAGTAGATAAGCCAAAGGGCAGTGCAGAGAATTGGTAATGCATTAAGCCAGCCTTGAATCTGAGGTATCCTCTGCATGATTGTCTTATTGGGACATGCAGGTATGCCTCTTTTAGGTCTAAAGTCACCAACCAAGCATTCTTGCCCAGCATGGGCAGATGCTTCTGCAAAGTCAGCATTTTGAATTTTGGAATGTCCAGGAATGTGTTCAAAATCGATAAATCCAGTATTGGCCGCCAGGCCTTTTCCTTTCTGGGTACCAAGAACACTTGAGTAAAAACCTTGTCCTTTTTCCTGTTCTGGTGCTGTCTGAATGGCCCCCATATCCATGAGGGACATAACCTGTTTCTGTGCCTCTGCCCATTGATTTTTTGGCAGATCTGGCCAACCATTTGCCCTTGGCAGAGTGTGGAAATGGAATTTGTATCCGTGTGATACGATGTTTAGAACCCACTTGTCCTGGTTAATTAATTGCCAATTTTGAGCAATTTTCCCCCTATGGGTGCTGCCAAAAGATAAGAGCTTGGTGCAGGCAGAGGGAAGTCATTGGGGTTGCTTTCTGTAGGTTTGTGCTTTATCTCCTCCAGATTTGGAGAAGGAAGCGCCCCATTGCTTTGACCTGTATGAATCTTGCGCCTGGTATCTGGATCCCTTAGGGCATCTGGATTTGCCCCTGTGAGCTCTGTCTGACACAGGAAAAGACCATTTTTTGTAGGCTAGTGTCTACTGAATCTTGGTGGCTACACTTGTAAGACGTCTTTAATGGTTTGCATAGACTTAGCTTTGTCTTCCATTTTCTTTAAAACCTCTTCTGCCTTAATACCAAACAGAGAATCATGCTGTAAAGGTGCATCTAGCAATTTAGCTTTAACATGATCAGGCAAATTTTGTTCCTTTAACCAGGCATGCCTCCTAATCACAGATCCAGTGACTGCAGCCCTGCAGGAGGCCTCTAAGGAATCAAAACCACATTGCAAAGTATGCCTTCCAACTTGTTCAGCTGCATGCAGTAATTCCTGCAATTCTTTATTTTCTGCACATTCTGAAATCAACATCATTTTCTGTTTCAGCAATCCCATAACATGTTGCTGCATATGACATAAGCATATGAAATTGACAGTTTAAGGCCCTGATTACCAAGGTTGCAGATGTATAAACCTTTTTCCCCATCTGTCCAGTGTCCTTGAATCTCCGTCAGAGGGGGTAGGATTTTTTGCTGTTGAGGCCTTAACTTCCTTTGGACCCCGTGAAACAGTTTCAGGATCAGCAGTAGGGTTTCTAAATAAAAATTGATGTGAGTCAGGGACCCTGTAATATCTGTCAGGCTTACTGGGAGCCGGAGGTAAGGAGTCAGGGGTCAAGCTTGACTCTGAAAACACATCGCCCACAATGTCTAAAACAGGGGGAATGGCTAAAGGCTTGTGCTGAGGGAGAAGGAAATCTCTGAGCCTCTTTTTTGATTCTGAATAATCTTGACTCTCCCAGTGAAAATGCTCCCTCAAAGTATGCAAGGTTTCTCCAAATGAATAATCCTCAGGAGGAGATGCAGATGGAATGGACTCCTCAGCATTAGAATCCTCATAGGGAGGAATAGATAATTCCTGATCAGAAGAGGAATCAGAAGAAATAGAAACCTGATCTGAAGATTCATAATCAGTGTCTTGCCTAGGCCTCTTATCTGGAGGGGGATGGGTACCCCTGATTAAGGTAATGAGGTATTCGTCCATTTTGATCATCTGTTTTTTAGGCATAGAGGCCTGTACACGTGGCTCATGCATTGGTTTTTTAGTTTTAGAAATAGCTTTTGTCTTTGTTTTTGCAGCTGTTGTCGGCTTGATATACAAATGTTGAGGTCTGAATACACCCTCAGAAGCCGGTGCCTGCTCAGCGGCTCCAGACCCATCCAAGTTAGATACATTCGTCAGTCAAATACCTTGAGTATCTTACGGCATGTCGGACTCCACATGGGTGCCGGTAGAGACCTGCGACTCGAAGGTAGTGGGTATCAGGGACTGCGAAAGCACCTCACTGAGTACCAGAGGACTGGCTTAGGAGAAGCTTTGTTGTCGGTTTTGGATCTCGACTGCCTTTCTCTGTCCTTTTCTTTGCACTTTTTATGTACTCCGGTAGTCGGATTGCTATCCGATGACATTTCTGGGTAGTTAAATCTGTTTCCAAAATACTTTGATGCAAAAATATACCGACGCTTAACAGTGCGTTGGTTAAGTCTAGCAGAAAACCGACAGCCAGGCACATTGTGATCAGAGCCTAGGCAAGGAATACAGTATAAATGGAAATCCTTATGAGGTATTTGCTTCCCACAAGTAATACAATTATTAACTTTTTCTGACATCGGTAAAAGGCAAGAAAAAAGTTTCCCCAACGGGGTACTTAGCTTTAGTGAAGACTTCGGTTCTGAAACTCAAACTTGAATATTTCAGTAGTTGACCGACCGGCACTTGCCAAATGCTTCTGCTTCGGGCACCACACGGCAAGAAAGACTAAAGAAAATGGCGTCAGCTGCATGTTTTATACCCCTGACATCATGGAAGAGGAGACAGCAACTGAAGCAGGACCCAAGACTTTGGAATTCAGGCTGACTGAGACAACCTGCCAGCAGATTACCCAAATGTAATGACTGCAACAGTGAAACACGAAGAACATCTACACAGATGCACTCTATAAGCACTTACACTAGAGCATGGATCTTGCTATCCTCCAAAAAAAGGAAGCCAATCTGGTGGTCCCCTGCCATAAACAAGCTCTACGACAGGAGGAAGAAACTGTTGCAAAAGAGAGTAAAATCCCACAAGTGGAGGAGCTCCCTGGTCAGCCTCAGTAAGAAGATGAGATCCCTTATAAGATCCTCCAAAGCTAGCTACAAAAACAAAATCATCACTGATTCTAGGGACAACCACAAAGCATTCTATAGCTATGTCAAGAATCTCAATGGTAACACCCAGATCTGCTCTGAGTTACAGCACAATGGCACGAAAATTACAGAGCCAACTGATATTGCCAATGTCCTGGCAGATAGGTTCAGTGCTAACTTTACCCTGCTCTCACCCCCAAAATGGCCCATATCTATACAGGAAGAATGCAGAGTCCCTGTAATCACAAATATGCAGGTAAAAGTTGCACTTTCTAAAGCCAAAAACACAGCATCCATGGGACCAGACAACATCCCAGGCTGCGTTTTACACAAACTTCATCCCAGGCTGCGTTTTACACAAACTTCAGAACGACCTGGCTCCCCACCTAAGCACCATGTTCATAGTCTCTCATCAGGCTTTGTGCCCACTGAATGGTGCATAGCAACAGATATACCACTCCACAAAGTGGGAGCCACCACTGATCCTGGGAACTATTGCTCTATTAGCCTGATGAGCCTGGTCTGTAAGGCCATGGAATGTATCATCATGGAACTCATAAACAAAGACAGTGGTAATCTCCAAACTCTGGATCCCACCCAGTTCGGGTTTGTGAAAGGCAGATCATGCCTCCTGAACCTGATTGACTTCTTTGAGGCAGTCACCAAATCTGTAGACGAGGGTTAGGTGGTTCACACAGCCTATTTTGACCTCACCAAGGCTTTTGACACCGTCCTGCATTCTGGAATTATAGCTAAACTCACTAAACTAGGTATAAATCCCTACATCACAAGATGGGCTGCCAATTGACTCACTGAAAGAACCCACACTATAAAAGTTGCAAACTCCAAATCTGACTTCAAATCAGTAACAAGTGGAGTACCACAGGGTTCAGTCCTGGGGCCTCTCCTGTTTGGTATCTACTTTTCTGAAGTACAGGCTAACACAGAAGGCCTTTGGCTAACAAACTTTGCAGATGACTGCAAACTAGGAGCCATAGTTGAGTCCCCAAATGATGTAGATATCCTACAGAAGGGCCTCACTGAGGCAGATGCCTGGTGTCAGAGCCATGGCCTGAAGCTCAATGCCAAAAAGTGCATTGTCATCCCCTTTGGTAAAAACTCTGTACCCAAGGACTACCACATAGGCGGCAGTCTACTTAATGCCGAATGTGTAAGAGACCTTGGGACCCAGGTAGACAGTAGTCTCTCCTTTGATAATCACATCTCCACAGTAGTCAGGAAATCCTTCTACGTGGCACACATCACAAAAGGGTTCTCTTCTAGGAAAAAAAGAGGTCATTGTTCCCCTCTACTCGACACACATTAGACCCATTGTAGAGTACAACGCCCCTTTTGGAATGTACCTAGACATCTGCAGCAGCTGGAAAGGCCACAGAAGTACTTCATAAAGAGGATTACTGGCCTCAAACAGATGCCCTACACTGACCGTCTCAAAAAACTCAAGCTTTACTCCATAGCATATCACATACTCTGAGGTGATCTCTACCTAACATATAAAGCTATGTCAAACCCTGAGCTGTTGGACATGCTACACCTAAAAAAATCTCAATCCCTCCGAGCTACACGCTCTAGGGACCAAAACCTTCTCACAACAATAAACAGGACATGCTGGAGGGATAGATTTCTGTCCCAGACACTTCCCATACTCTGGAACAAGCTACCCATCTATGTCAAGCAAAGTTCCTCATTAGCACTCTTCAAGAAAAGTCTTGATAAGTGGATAGGAAATACACCCCGGGATCACTTCTGTGGCTCTGCTCGACAGGGGCACAGGAAAATAACTTTCTTGGATGGTGTAAGCCAGGGAACTTTGTTGGCTAGGCTTAATTAGGCCCTTGGGTTGATAGCTTAGTACCTACCTATGAACCTAAGAGTTCATAAAAGATTACACAGTGGCTGCTGCGTTCCTATATAAAATGTTAGTTGATCAGGAGGAGGAACCCTGTTTGAAATGGGGCCAAAGGGAGGAAGAGGCTTTTGAACTCCTAAAGCAGAAATTGACACAGGCCACTAAATTAGTAGCACCTTATAATAGGCAAAGCTTCATCTTAACGGCAGCTGCAGGGAATGAGACTATTTCAGTAGTTCTCCTGCAATATTGGCCTAAAAATAATGAGGGGAAGGTAGAAAGGACACTCCGACCAGTGACTTTCTGCAGCCGGAAGTTAACCCCAGTTGGAAAAGGGTTTCACCCATGTGTCCAACAATTGTTGGCCATTTTTTGGGGAATCAAACAGACTGAGTACTTGACTTTTTTTCCACAATTTATTGTGCAGACACCACATCAGTCTATTAAGATTCTTCTAAATTCTACAGAAATGAATAAAATCACAGAAGGGGTAAGTCAGACCATTTTTGCGAAATGGATGACTCTATTCAATACCAAGAATGTACAAATACAGACAGGGGACAAGTATTACCTTTCAGATCTTGTCAATTATGACGTGTTCAGAGTTTACAATGCCCAGAAGTTTCTCCACTGCACCACACACTTCCTAAGTAGTATACCCACAGTTTATATAGATGGGGCGAGATTCTGGAAAGATGTGAAATATCTGACAAGTTTGCAGTAATCCCAGGGGATGGCCAAAAGCCTATCCTGAAGAAATTGCCAGGTTATATGTCAGCTCAAAGGGCAGAGCTAGAAGCAGTAAAATATGTCTTACATTTTGAACATGTCAATATTTACAGTGACAGTGCCTATGTGGTAAATTCTTTACGTTTATACATGGCCATTTGGACCAGAAGGGGATTCATCGACAGTGTTGGCAAACCGCTCAAACATGCTCCAGTATTACGGGAATTATAGCCATTAATTACCCAGAATGATTTACAGGGCAAGTTTACTATTGTAAAAATCAAAGCACATCAAAAATGTAACACAGAAGAAGCTAGAGGAAATGCTTTGGCGGATGCCAAAGCTAAGCAAGCAGCTGAAACAGGTGAGTGGTTAGATCCACGAGTGTTTTGAACACACAGACAAGGCAATGCTGGTTAAAACAGCTACACCTGTAAAAACACAGGATTTGGCAACCCTTCAATCAGAGAAAGGAAGTCCAGAGGAAATAGTCAGGTGTAGGAAGGGGAGGCCAATCAGAACATTTTCGTCTATCCAATGCCAAATGGAAAAAAGTTAACATATCTCCCAGGAGATCTAGCTAGACAGTTGGTCAAATATAATCACAAGATTTTGGGCCACATAGGTACAGAAACATTATGGACCATAGTAAAACAGAAGATGTAGAATCCATGTATAAAGAAGCTGTGCAAGACAGTTTTAGAGGAATGCTTGATTTTGTCTGCTGTCTAATGCATATAATCAGATAATGGACCCCAGTTTACAAGTCACATAATGTGGCATTTGTGCAAATTGTTGGGGATCCAACACAAGTTTCATGTTCCATATCATCCGCAATCCAACAGAATTGTTGAAAGGATAAGCCGAACAATCGAGGAGAGGTTAAAAAAGGCATGTTTGGAAAAAGGCAAAGATTGGGTGAGATATTTACCAGGTATTCTATTAGGCATTAGGGCTACCCCTAACAGTAAGACAGGAATTTCACCTTTTGAGGTGACAGGAAGAAAAATGCCCCTTACACTTCCTTGTGACCCAGAAACAGTGGATAATCGACCATTACTGACAGCAGTAGAGCACCAAATATGTTTGAAAGACATACATGGGATAGGTGACACTATAGCCAGAGAACAGGCATACTGTCTGTGGAAGAGCATGCCAGCGCTTCCCACGGAAATGCAACTGCAGTGCGGAAATACAGTTCTTATCAAGAACTTCCAGAAAGAGGGACCATGGGACAGTAACTGGCAAGGTCCTTATGAAGTGACAGAATAGGACCCTTGGTATACAGGGTGCAAAGGAAAAATAAGAAAAAATTAACCCTCGGAAGCAGGGGACAACAAGCAAAAGCAACATACCATGTTGGTTCATAGAGATCAGTGTAAGCTAATAAAAGCCAAAACCGAGATAGGAAAGTAACAGCCTATTATAGTCTGTTAATAGTGCTAGGAAAGCAACATTTTATTTACAATTATTTATAGAGTCTGACAAATCCAGTTGAATGGCAGCCAGAGGAAACAGAGGAAAGTAGACCTTGCATACAGAAATGCAAGCTTTGGGTGTGCATTATAGTAACACTGTTATTAACTGTGACATTAATATTCTAAATCTTATAAGTTATACATATTTTTGAAGAGATTAAGGTGCTTGAAGCATGCAATGTAAATAAAGAAAATGATCAGGTAAAGGTAATTCAAAAAAGGAATGTACATATAACACAAAACATAGATAAAAGGTTGTAAAGAAAAAATGGGGAGAGATACTCCACTATAACAGATCATGAGAACAGGGACACCATGACTGGGTACCTGATTTCAATACATTTTTAGCCATGAAAAATTATTTGCAAAGGTACACAATCAAATTGTTGGGTTTGTAGCCATATTCCTTACAGAGGGAAAATGCCATTGCATGCAGTTCCCGTAAATGTTACAGATGCAGGTTTTATGTTTAAAGGATCTTATAAAAACAGAATTGTAAAACAATCAGCTGTAAAAGAACATTTACAGTTGATGGACATGGAAAAAGGGATACTCTGTTTTCAAAAGAAAGAAACAATCAGGGTTGGTATTAGTAACTGTAACTATTCCATTACTTTACACCAACTTTGATCATGTGGTAAGCTTGAGTATCATTGAGGAGTTGATAAAATAAAAACATTATAGGAATCAACACATAACATTTCTTTTAATGAAGGGATGGAAAAACTTTTTTAAAAGTGAAATCACAACTAATTTAATGGACAGAGAGAATGTTACCATTCTGGCAGAAGGGTTCTTTTTCATATGTGGGAAGAACGATTACAAATGGCTACCAATAGGTTGGAAGGGATCCTGTTACATAGGATATGCAGTTCCAATGATGAGAATTGCTCACACATTACCAGAGGACATAGTAAAAAATCACCGGAGAAAGACGGAGGCTCCTGATAGTTTCTCTAAATTAGGGGAAGACTTAAACCAGTTGGACATAGGAGATGGTGTTATTTTGGGAGCTGGAATCTTTCCCTGGTATGGTGCCACTAAGGCAGTATGGGAATTATGGAAAATTGCAAAGCTCATGGAAGTTTTAGCAAATGCAACTTATGGGGCTATTTCAGACATAACAGAAGAGATGGTAGCAATGAGGACAATGGTCCTCCAAAACAGAATGACTTTGGATTACGTGCTTGCTAGCCAAGGGAGGGGGCATGTGCTTTAATCAAAATGGAATGTACGTATAGTCCCGATAAATCGAAATCCATACATCAACATTTAGAGAGAATTGCTGAGGTTTCCTTAAAATCTAGGAAAACATGGAGTACAGAGTGGTCTGACTAGTTAAATGGACTGTTTTCAGGCTGCTGGGATACTATAATCATAGCACTGATTGCCTTAATTGTTATTATCTTTTTATCTACTACAGTTTGTATGTGTGTTAAAATTTGTCTTAATAAAACCATTAATCAAGTGACTGTTGTCAGCAATGAAGAAATGGTATTAAATACAGTAAATGAAAGGGCTCAAAGTACATAGGATCGTATTCTTCTGTAAATTGCATTTTTCTTTTCTTAGCTTAATTACAATAAAAAGGGGGAATTGATAGAGATTATATAAAATTAAATATACTTTCCCCAAAGCAATTAAATAAGAAGTTATGTATGGGTTTGGAGCCGAGGTCTCTATCCGCTCAAGGCCAAGCCCTAGCCCACAATGCACCACTACATTCCCCAGATCTTGTTTGCTGCCAGCTATAGTAAAAACCTATCCCAGAATTCAAGGAAATCATAAATCCAGGGTAAAAGGAAATTCTTCAAGAAAACCAAAACCAAGTGATACCTCTTGCGCTTCCAGACATAGGAAGGGGGTAGGAGGGAGAGTCGTAATAATGAAGGCGAGAGTAACAACTCACATGGAATGTTATGGTAAGTACATAACTTCTTAATATGAAGGTGTTCAATCTCGCCTTCATTCTTACTGATGGATAGTGTCCCCAGCACCACAATCTTGGGTGGTTCATGGGAGTACCTGTTTCAGGACAGCAGATCAAAATGAAGCTCTGTTCCTAGAGGCCTTGTCTACTTTGTAATGAGTGGATTTGACCAGGTGGCAGCTGCACAAATAGGATCCATAGGCAACCTGGTCAAGAAGGCTGCAGAAGTAGAAACCGCCCTTGTAGAATGAGCCTTGACCTTGTTATGTAATGCAATACCCGCTTTACTGTAGATAAATGAGATACAATCACAGAGCCATTTTGATAAGGTAGTTTTGGAAACAGGTGCACCTTTATTTGAATCTGAGAAGGAGACAAACAGCTGATCAGCCCTTCTGAGATCTTTTGTTCTGACCAAATAAAATTGAAGGTGTCTATGCACATCAAGTTTGTGAAGTATATATACCAACTGGTTTGAATGGTTAGGAAAGAAGACAGGTAAACTCAATTGTCTGATTCAGTGTAAATTCAGAACATACCTTGGGTAGAAACAATGGATTCATCCTGAGGGAAACCCTATCTTTATGAAATATCAGGTAAGGCAGTTTTTGATAGAAAGGGCTTGCAACTCTAAAATTCTATGTGCTGATGTAATAGTCACCAAGAATATGGTCTTCCATGAAAGATACTTCAGCTCACAAGAAGAGGCAGGTTCAAAGGGCGGAAGAATAATTTTGGACAAGATTAGATTTAAGTTCCAGGGAGTAGTGGGAGATCTGATCGGTGGTTTTAAGTGCATTGTACCTTTCAAAAAAGCCTTAGCCAGCTTATGAGACATGATACCATTTTCGGCTGCACCTAAATGAAAGTTAGAAATAGCAGCAAGTTGGACTCGAGTGGTTGCTGCTGCAGCTTCTTCATTGAATAGTTTAGTAAGGAATTCCAGTATATCTGCTATAGATGCCTGGAAAGGGTCAATATTATTCTGTTGTGTCCAGATGGAAAACCTTTTCCACTTACTGAGGTAAAGATTCCTAGTAGATGATTTGTGTGATGACAAAAGGATATGTCGCTCTTCTTCTGATAAATTCTGGAACCTGGCTATTCTGGGAATTGGAGCAGCCAAGCTGTCAGTTTGATGGACTGAAGAGAGGGATGAAGAGCTCCTGACAAATGGGTCAACAGATCCGGCACTGGGTCCAGGATCCAAGGCTCCTCTAGTAGATGAGGCTTCAGAAAGGGGAACCAAATTTGACGAAGCCAATGTGCAGCAATTAAGATGAGTGTCCTGCCCAGGAAACTGGCTTTCTGCAATACTTTGGGAATCAGCGGGAAGGGGGGAAAAGCATAAAGGAGTCCCGGATGCCAATCGTGGACAAGAACGTCCCTTGGTGGCTGACCAAGTTGAGGGATCAGGGCAAAGTAGTTGTTGCACTTGGTGTTTGTGAAGGTGTCAAAAAGGTTGCAAAAAGTCTGGCCCCATCTGTGGAAAATCATTTCAGCTATTTCGTTCTTGAAAGACCACTCGTGAGGTAGCAGAATAGCTCTGCTGAGTCTGTCCGCTATTACGTTGGATTTCCCTGGGATGTGCATTGCAATAAGAAAATGCTGGGTGGACTATGCCCAATTCCATAATCTCAGAGCCTCTCGGCGCAGGGGGTAGGATTTGGTCTCTCCTTGTTTATGTACCAGACCACGGATATGTTGTCCGACTGTACTGCAATCGTTATGAGGAGAAGAGAGTCTTGAAAGGCCTGCAACACTAGAAGAACCGCTCTCATCTCCAGGACATTTATGTGCAAATGAGCCTCGTGAGCCTGCCAAGTACATTGGGCTGTCCGTTCCTGATAATGCCCCCCCCACCTGATCAGGGAGGCATCCGTGGTTACCATTGCTACTAAAGAGGGGATAACAAAAGGGCAGCCCGTAGTCACCATCTCCGACATAAGCCACCAGTGAAGGTAATCAGCACTAGATGGTTCAAGGGTAATTCCTGAAATGTCCATTGTGAATAGCAGCCACTGAAGAATTCGCATGTGAGATCTTGCAAGGGGTATTACAATAATCGCTGCTGCCATTGTGCCGAGCAGTTTGAGAATCTGTGATGCTGGTGCTTTTCGTTTGGATAGGAGATCCGCAACTTGTTGATGGAGAACAAGCACTCTTTCGAGAGGGAGCTTCAGAGACATGTTGACCATATCTAAATCTGCTCCTATAAAGACTGTACGCTGTGATGGCAATAAGGCAAACTTTTCTAAATTTATCTTAATGCCCAGCTGTGAACAAAGATCCATGGTAGCATCCCTTGCCCAAATAAGCTGATGCCTAGTGGGGGAGGTAAAGAGCCAGTCATCCAAGTAAGGAAAAACCTGGATTCCTGAATGTCTCAAGTGAGCCATGACCATTGCCATACATTTGGTGAACACTCTGGGGGCTGTATTGAGACCAAAGAGCATGGCCCGAAACTGGAAATGACTGGCTCCCAGCCGGAAGTGCAGATGATCCCTGGATGGCCTTGCCATTTTGATATGGTAGTACACATACTGGAGATCTATAGAGCACCTCCAATTGTCCTTCCCTAGAAATGGGAGAATGGACTGTAGCGTGACCATCCGGAACTTTGTCTTCACCACATATTTATTGAGCCTGCTGAGGTCCAGAATAGGTCTCCAGTCCCCTTGTCTTCTTTGGTACCTAAAAGAACCTTGAGTAAGTTCTGGATCCTTGCTGGTCTGCTGGGACTGGCTGGATAACTCTTTTTTGCAATAATTTCTGGACCTCTACGGATACCACATCCCGTAGACTGGGTGGAATATCAGGGATTCCTTTTGTTGGTCTGGGGTAAGAGTGAAAGGGGATAGAATACCCTCTGGATATAATGTTTTGTACCCATCTGACTTCTGAGATATTTAGCCAGGCACCTAGGTACAAAGACAAATGTCCCTCGACTGCCTCCAGAGCAGGACATTCGAACCTTCTTTCAGGAGCGCTGATAGGGTTTCCCAAGGAACTGATCCCTGTCACCCTGGTTGTGTGGACCCCCTCTGCCATGTGGGTGTCGTCTTCCACCATTGCCTCCCCCTCTGCCCCTGAGGAGGCTTCATCTTGTGAGTTCGGAAAGGCTCCTTGGGTCTTATGGAAAGTACAGTTGTGTATACTTACCATAAATGTAGATGTTCGAGTGCAGTTTACCTCCAATCAAAAGCAAATACACCAAAAAGGCTTTTAAAGCTTAGTAAAGGAAAGTAGAGGCATAGCCAGAAAAAAGAGCTGGCGGGAGGGTAACCAGGACTGCAACAGTGAATACACTCGAATATCTACATTTATGGTAAGTGTACACAACTATACTATGTTCTTCGTGCTTCACTGTTGCAGTCATTACATTTGGGTAGATTCCCAAAGCTATGGTTGGGAGGAGAAGTTTATACAGCATTAGGGCCAGCTAAAAGGCCCTGCAAGACAGCACTGGCAAAGCCAGCTCTGGATTTAGAGAAAATGATAATGCTTGGTGAAAGTATGTACAGAACTTCAGGTAGCAGCTTCTAGGATACCCCTGGTAGGAATACCTCTGAGAAAGGCTGCAGAAGTAGAGGCAGCCCTGGTGGAGTGAGATCTGATCCCATGGGGGATAGGTTTTCCATGGTGCTTATTGCAGAAATGAATGCAATGGCTTATCCATTTAGAAATGGTTTATTTTGAAATAGCCTTCTCTTCTGCCCCTGCAACAAATGCTACCAGCAATTGTTCAGATTTATTTTCTTCAAGATTTAGTCCTGTCCAAGCAGGATCTAAGTTGTCTGTGCACATCCAAGGAATGCAGAACCGTTCCCCTTTGTTCTGTGGATTGGGAAAGAAGGTTGGCAAATGAATGGACTGATTAAGAGCCACACTGGAATCCACCTTGGGCATAAAGGATGGATTGGTCCTGAGAGATACCCTGTCTGCATGAAAGATGATGAAAGGCTCCACTGCCATAACGGCCTATAATTCAGATATCGTTCTAGCTGAAGTGGTTGCTAAAAGGAAGGCTGTTTTCCAAGAAAGAAATTTTAAGTCTGCAGTAACAGCTGGCTTGAAAGGAGGTAGAGTGAGCTTCTCCAAAATAAAGTTAAGGTCCCAGGCAGGGGTAGGAGCTCTCCTGGGTGGTCTCAGGTTTTTGCCCCTCTGAGATACTGCTTGAGCAGAGGATGAGAGAAGAGGGGTGGTTCTGTGTTATAGTGAGCTGAAATAGCTGAGGTGTGGATTTTAATGGAGGAAAAAGACAGGCCATTGTGAAGCATCTCAGTTAAGTATGGCAAAATCTGAGGTAAATTGGGTGCTGCTGTGCTCATCCCTAAAGATTGGTTCCAGGCACAGACTCTTTTCCATTTGTCAGCATAAGATTTTCTAGTACTAGGTCTCCTTGCTTCCAAGATGACATCCATCACAGGTTTGCTGAGGGATGATAAGGATGAATTTAAGTGGTTAGCCAGGCTGCAAGGTTCAATGTTGGAAACTGAGGGTGCAGAATTTGGTTCTCCTGCTGAGACAGCAGGAAAAGGGTCTGAGGCAGGTGCCATGGAGATATTTGTGACACACTGCACAGGAAGGGGTACCAGTGTTGGCGTGGCCAGTCTGGAGCAATTAAAATCATCCTTGGTTTGTCCTGTTTGACTTTTAGTAGAACTGGAGAGCAGAGGCAGAGGGGGGAAAGCGTAGACTATTTTTCCAGCTGAAGGACAGAGCATTCACTTTCCAGGCTTGTTTGTGGGAAGCCCTTGTGCAAAACTTGTCCAACTGGTAGTTCTGGGGGGAGGCAAATAGATCTATGTCTGGGTTCCCCCATTCGCTTGTCAACATGTTGAAAATCCGTGGTTCCAGTTTCCACTCGTGTGAGTCCATGAGGTTTCTGCTTAGTCTGTCTGCCAGTGTATTCAATTTTCCTGGCAGGAATTGAGTTTGTAGGTGTACTTGGTAGCTCAAGGCTGTGTTCCACAATGCCATGGCTATTCTACAGAGGGGGTAGGAATGTGTACCCCTCTGCTTGTTTATGTACCACATAATCGTGGTGTTGTCTGTCTTTGCCATTAGTTGTCCTGGATGAATGTAGTCCTTGAAGGCTGTCAGAGCATTCTGTACAGCTAACATTTCTTTTTGATTGATACATAGGTGCATTTGATTTGGGTTCCATTTGCCCTGAATGCACTTCCCTGCCAGATGAGCCCCCCATGCATAGTCTGATGCATCTGTAGTTAGGGTTTGTGTGGCAGGGGGTAGTGTGAATGGTAGTCCCTTGTTCTGGTGGCAGGCCTCTGCCCACCATAGGAACTCCAGGCATAGACAAGGTATGATAGGAATCATTGCTTCCAGGCTGTGACAATGTTGACTCCATAAACTTTTTAGATACCACTCTAGTTTCCTCATATGCAGTCTTGCATATGGAATTAGAAGAATGCAGGAGGCCATGAACCCCAAGGCTTGCAGTATTTGTCTTGCAGATAGCAGGGTTTTTGTGGCCACTTGTTTGAATTAAGTTATCAAATGAATTTGCTTCTCTGGCGTGAGGAAAGCCAAGTGGTCAGATGTATTCAAGCTTGCACCCAGGAATGTAATCTGTTGACATGGTACCAGTTGTGATTTCTTTTTGTTTATGGTGTACCCCAGACAAGTTAGAACCCTTTTTACAAACACCAGATGATTTAACAGTATGCCCTGGTTTTCTGCCTGAATTAGACAATTGTCCAGGTATGGATATATTTGAATATTTCTTTGCCTGCAAAATGCAATCACTGGAGCTAGGCACTTTGTGAATACCCTGGGTGCAGTAGAGAAGCCAAAGGGCAATGCAGAGAATGGATAATGTAAGTAGCCTGCTTTGAAGTGAAGGTATCTTCTGCAAGATTCCCTGATTGGGATGTGCAGGTAGGCCTCTTTTAAATCTAGAGTTGCCAACCAGGCGTCTTTGACTAGCATAGGAAGTAACTGGTGAAGAGTCAGCATCTTGAATTTTGGAATCTCCAGAAAGGCGTTTAGAGTAGACAGGTCCAGGATTGGACGCCATGATTTGTCTTTTCTGGGTACCAGAAAAAGCCTGGAATAGAAACCTTGTCCCCTTTCCTCTTCTGGTACCAGTAGAATAGCCTCCATGCTTAAGAGGGAAAGTACTTGTTTTTTGAGCCTCTGCCCATTGATTTGGGGGCAGGTCTGGCCACCTGTTTGGTGTTGGCAACGTGTGGAAATGAAATCTGTATCCCTGGGACTCTATATTTAAAACCCATTTGCCCTGGGTTATGAGTTCCCAGTTCTTTGCATGAAGAGCAATCTTTCCCCCCAAAGGGGCGGTTAAAAGATAAGTGCTTGGGAATTTTAAAAGGAAGTCATTGAGACTGTTTACCATAGGGGGGTGTCTTGCTATTTCCAGATTTGGAAGTGGAGGCCCCCCACTGCTTGGTTCTGAGAGTCCCCTGGGACTGAAACCTGGAATTTTTGCTGTGTCTGGGTTTGGCTTGAGAGGATCTGGAAGGGGCTGGAAAGGACCAGTGCCTACTAAATCTTGGAGGTTGCACTTGTAAAAAAAATCTTTAACAGTTTGCATAGATTTAGCTTTATCTTCCATCTTTTTAAGAACTTAGTCAGCCTTATTGCCGAGCAGGTGGTCCTGATTTAAAGGAGCATCCAACAATTTACCTTTAACATGATCAGGCAAAGATTGCTCCTTAAGCCAAGCATGCCTTCTAAGCACAGACCCAGTAACAGCAGCCCTGCAAGAGGCCTCTAAAGAATCAAAACCACATTGCAAAGTATGTTTTCCAACTTGTTCAGCAGAATGCATTAAATCCTGTAAATCTTTATTTTCCACACAGTCAGGAATCAACATAATTTTCTGTTTAAGCAGTCCAGTAATATGCTGTTGATATTTTAACATATGAAATTGACAGTTTAAAGCTGTGATTGCCAAGGTTGCAGAAGTATAAACCTTTTTGCCCCATCTATCCAGCACCCTGGAGTCTCTATCAGAAGGGGTAGGATTTTTTAGCAGTAGAAGCCTTAATGCCCTTGGGCCCCTGAGAAATGGTTTCTGGATCTGCAACAGGATTTTTGAAAAGGAACTTGTGGGACTCAGGAACCCTGTAGTATCTGTCAGGTTTACTAGGAGTCAGAGGCAGGGAATCAGGGGCCAAACTGGATTCCGAGAACACATCATCAACAATGTCTAATACTGGAGGTATAGCCAAAGGCCTATGCTGAGGTAGAAGGAGGAAATCCCTAAGCCTCTTTTTTGAATCAGAAAATTCCTGGCTTTCCCAGTGGAAATGCTCCCTTAATGTATGTAAGGTTTTCCCAAAAGAAAAATCTTCAGGAGGAGAAGCAGAGGGAATGGAATCCTCTGCATCAGAATCCTCATAAGTAGATATGGACAAATCCAGGTCATTAGAAGAGTCAGAAGAAACAGAATCCTGATCAGAAGATTCATAATCAAGCTCAGGCCTAGGCCTCTTGTGGGGGGGGGGGGGGTTGACTACCCCTGATTAGAGTAATTAGATCTTCAGCCATTTTTCTCATTTGTTTTTTAGGCATAGGGGCCTGAACATGTGGCCTGGGCGTCGTTTTTTTAGACATGTATCGAGATTTAGGCCTTAGTAGTGAAGGCAGTGTTGATTTAATATGCAAGTCTATAGGCCTGAAAACACTCTCAGAAGCCGGTGCCTGCACAGCGGCTTGGGACCCATCCAAGGTAGAGACATCCACGGGTTCCATAGATGAAGTATCTCGCAGCATACCGGACTCCGAATGAGTCTCAGTAGAGGCCTGCAAATCAGTAGTGGTGGGTATCAGGGGCTGCAAAAGCACCTCACTGAGTACCGACGAACTGGTGACTGGCTTAGGAGAAGCACTGTCGGCAGTTTTGGACCTCGGCAGCTTGTCTCTGTCTTTGTGTTTTTTTGGAATCCCGGTAGTCGGATGGCTAACCAGTGACATTTCTGAATAAGTAAATGGAGAACAGAAATATTTAGAGGCAAAAATGTACTGACGACGGATAGTGCGCTGATTAAATAAAGCACAAAACCGACAGCAAGGTACGTCGTGGTCAGGGCCTAGGCAAGGAATACAGTACGAATGAAAATCTTTATGAGGTATTTGCTTTCCACAAGTAATGAAATTATTAACTTTTTACTGACATCAGTAAGGAGCAAGAAAAAGTTTCCCCAATGGGGTACTTAGCTTTAAGTTGAAGACTTCGGTTCTGAAATAAAAACGACAATTTCAGGAGTCGGCCGACCGGCACATGAACTGCTTCTAGTTTGGGCACCGCACGGCAAGAAAAACTGATGTAATGGCATCGGCTGCATGTTTTATACCCCTGACGACCTGATGTCATGAAAGAAGGGACAGCAACCAACACAGGATCCATGACTTTGTTCATCAGGCAGACTGAGGGCAACCTGCCAGCAGATTACCCAAATGTAATGACTGCAACAGTGAAACACGAAGATGATCCACATTTTCCCACCCTGTTGACCTTTGGGATAAGGTCTAGTAGGGGTAGAAAAACGGACTCCAACGGCAGATAGAGTCTTACCCACATCTGGTGAGGGTCTCTCTTACTTTTGGTCCAAATAAGGTGGTACCATTGAAAGGGGAATTCACAAACGATGACTTAAAAGGATCCGCAAAAGAACATAAGCGCATCCAGGAATGTCTCCCAAGAGCAATTCCTGTACCCGCAGCCCTACTCATTCCATCAGCTGTGTAAGACATGAGGTGCATGGAGGAGTTTACAATGGAATTGAGGGTAGTAAGCTGAGACATCACCTTGTCCGTCACAGAGTCGGCTACTGCACCCTGGAGAGTATCTCTCTGTAGACATGTGAAGTGGGTCAGGTAGTTCAATGACTGAAGTGCAAAGGTCGTAGAACTGAATATGCACTTCCCGAATCTGTCCATTATCCCAGACTCTCTATTAGGAGGATGGACAGACGTAGAAGTCTCCAACATCTCCTTTTTAGTGGCTGATGCCACCACCATGACATCAACAGGTATGGGTTTAGATAAAAAGGCTTTGTCATGGGGTGCTGATATGTACTTGTTTGGCCTTCTAGGAACAGGCTCCATAGAATCTGGTGACTCCCATGCCCTTTGAGATAAAAGATCCATTAAGTCATCAAAAGGCGGACACCCCCAAGAGGTGGAGGGTCAGGACCCAAAAGCCTTCAGGAGCACCGATTCATCCTCTGTAGGGTTTTGGGGCTGCCAGTTCCCCCTCTGCTCAAGGATATCCCCGAAGGAAATATCCTCAAAGGGGGACCCTTCCGATTCCTCCAAATCTGTTTCCAACGTGATGGATTCCTGAGGGGAATCTAGATGTCTCCTCTTACATAGCCTCTTCCGAGGATCCTCCTCAGTGGGAATCTCTGGGGAAGTCTCGGAAGAGCAGAGTTCCCCCAAGGGGGTGTGCTGAGGCTCTGGGTCCCTATGCTTACAGTGAACCTGTGGTAGTGGAGAAGAAGCAGGTGCCTTTCAGGAGGAGGTGGCCATATCAGATTGTGGAAGTCCTGGGGGACAAATCCCTCCTCATGGCATTGAAGGCCCCACAACTCCAATGCGAGGAAGCACCCGGGTCTGAAGACACCGAGGACAACTCATGCACCAGAACCGCTGGCTCAGAGCCCGAGGTAGGAGCCAAAATCTTCCGTGCTGATGCCCCCAGAGGAAGAGTCAGAACCAACATATCGGTTCGACTCCCCCTGGAGCTGACAGGAGTGTGTCGGCTCCCAGATTCCATCGCCGGAGCAGAGGATATCAGGGTGGTCATTACCGACAGCTCAGAGGTGAGTGTCGGCACCGATGGCTCCACCAATGACTGACTGGCCTCCTCTGGCTCCGAAGTCTCGGTGAAAGTCCGAGGAGGAGCAAAAACAATAGGAGAGGAGATTGTCAGTTCCAAAGCTGCGAGAGTCAAAACTGACAGAATTTTTGCAAGCGCCTGGTCCTGTAGAAGTATCTGCACCACTCGTTCCACATCCGAATCGGAGAGTCTGGAAGCCCGAGAGGATACCACTGATGGAGCCAGTGACCCCAGGATCAGGTTCCTCAAGGTAGGAGATACCGGTTCCAGAACTGGGGACCGGCTCATACCAGCAACCTGAATGGTCAGTTCCGATGGTACTGGAGCAGAGACTGTAGCCTTCTTAGATGTCTTCGGGACCGAAGAGTCCTTCGGTGCTGAACCAGATGACAATGCAGGAAAAGATGGTTTTGGCTGACTGGAAGCAGAATCCAAATCCGTCTGGAAGGCTGATTTAATTAAGCCCCTTTCAACTAACTTACACTTTCTCTCGGCTAAAACCCTGGAGCTAATGCCATGGCAAATGGAGCAAACCTCCTGCAAGTGTACATCACCCAGACAGTACACACATGTGGAATGACCATCCATGATTGACATTTTTTGACTGCATTTGTGACACCTTTTAAATCCCGATTTAGCCTTCTCTGACAATCTGGTCCAAATAACAGCTATATCTAAGAACAAATATATATATCTGCCTATTGGCTATGAAACTAGCTTATTATATGTGGCAGCAATAACTACTAACAGCCTAATCGGCTAACAGTATAAGCAAAAGCCTCAAAGGCTGAAAACAAAACAGCCAAAAGCCTAACCGGCTAATAAAGAAAAGTGCGAAAAACTGCAGCAAGCCAAACCAGGCTGGGATAGAGCTATGTACTAATCACAAAAGGCCAATTAAAATAACATGGCCACGCCTAATTATCTTAACACACTAAGAAAAGAAAAAAAACTATCCAACTGGATACAAGTCCAAATGGACAACAAGCCAAGCACTATTAGTACTAATAACCTAAAGTACAATAGAAAAGGGTAGAATTTTTTGAAAATCACACTTATCTATCCAAAGAAATTGTCAAGAGCTGTAAATAACACCCGATCAGTTGCAGCGGCAAACTAGGTCTAGGGGATGTAATGGTGCATTGTGGGCTAGAGCTTGACCTTGAGCTGTTTGAGACTTCAAGCTTTGCTATTTGGCCGAATATGAGCTGATGTTTGGCTCCGAACCCATCAGTAAGAATGAAGGCGAGATTGAACAACTTCACACTGTATGCTTCAATGCAAAGGCTGTACATGTTTCTTATTAATACAAGGTTTTGACTGGTAAAGTGAGGGTTAAACTTGTTACAAGATTTTGAAATAAATGTTACTCTGTAAAAGCAGAAACTGCAAGGCTGAACAGCATAAGACAACGTCCTTAAGCAAGCATGAAAGCAGTTAAGAATAGATAAGCAATAACGGCTGTGTCTGACACCTGCGAAAATAAAACATGCTTAGCTTTACTGTAAATATGTTTTTCCAGTTTAGTTTGTTTTTGTGGGCTAGACAAACTGTAAATGGCATCCTGTTAATATTTTGAACATACACAGAAAAAATTTGCAACAGGGACTTTTTGTGAAGTCTTCAGATACAGCAAGGAAGAAAATAACAAAAGAAGGACATGGAACAGAAATCAATCATGCAAACCGCAAGGACATTGAAAAACATTTGTTGCTTTGAAAAGAATATATAAACTGGACATTGTTTTCTCTTCTTCAGAGATGTTGTAATCCAGGGTACATGGATTTTGAGAGCCTTTCATTCGAGTTATGTTATAATAGAATTGAAATAGCTCTGACAGTTAACTGCTTGGCAATACTTTTAAGTACAATAAATAACATATAGTAGCACATTGTCAGTCTGGTCACTTGCTGACATTTTCACAATAATTTAACAAAGTGGTCCTGGTGACTAAAAGTCACCATGGGAAGCTTATGACCTCCTAGGGAAAGAGGATATAAGGGGGAAGGAGGGAGGGAGGGAGACCAGGACTGCAACAGTGAACACACTCGAACATCTACATTTATGGTAAGTGTATAAAAGTGGACTATGTTCATGTTTCACTGTTGCAGTCACCTGTGGGAAGATTCCCAAAGCTGAGGAGAGGGGTGGAAGGATAGGTTAGAGCCCTAGGCATGGGTCAGCAAGCCCTGCAGAAATGCAGAGGCAAACCCTGCCCTAGACTTGGAGAAAAGAGGTAGGTGGTAATGCTTTGTAAAGGCACGGACGGAGGTCCAGTCCAGGTGGCAGCTTCCAAAATGTCCCTGATGGGGACTCTTCTGAGGAATGCTGTGGAAGTGGAGGCCGCCCTAGTGGAATGGGTACAAATAGACTTGGGGGATGATTTCCCCTGTAGCAGAAATGGATACAGTGCAATATCCATTTGGAAATGCTTTGCATGGAAATGGGCTTCCCCTCTGCCCTGGAGCAAAGCTGACAAGAAGCTGGACTGCTTTTCAGAAGGGTTTAGTATGGTCCGGGTAGGATCTGAGTTGCCTGTCCACATCTAGTGAGTGCAGAATTCTTTCCACCTTATTTTGAGGGTTGGGAAAGAAGGCGGGTAGATGTATGGCCTGGTTAGTCCTCAGGGAGAGCCTGTCTACATGGAAAATGATGAAGGGCTCAATGACCATGAGTGCCTGAAGTTCTGAAATCCTTCTAGCTATGTGATAACTAGTAGGAAAGCAGTCTTCCAGGAGAGGTATTTCAATTCTGCTGAAGCAGCAGGTTCGAATGGAGGTAAGATTAGTTTTTCTAAGACATAATTCAGGTCCCAGGCTGGCGTGGGTGGCCTTCTGGGGAGTCTGATATTAGAAGCCCCTCTGAAGAACTGTTTAATCAAAGGATGTGAGAAGAGGGGCTGTTCTGAATTGAAAAGAGCTAAAATGACTGAGGCATGGATTTTAATAGAAGAGAAGGAGAGGCCACTATTGAGTAACTTGGCAAGATAGTCCAAGGTAAGAGGGATGGAAGGTTGTGAGGTACTGGCCCCTCTGGTCTGGATCCAGGAGCAGAATCTTTTCCATTTCCCTGCATAGGATTTTCTGCTGCTGGGCCTTCTGGCGTCTGTGATAATATCTAGGACCGGTTTGCTTAACAGGGACCACTTGTTTGCTTTTAAAGTATTAGCCAAGCTGACAGATTGAGAGTCTGCAAGTCTGGGTGCAGCATTTCCCCCCACATGGGTCAAGAGGTCTGAGATCAGAGGAAGCTGCCTTGGGGGGGCTGTAATGTCAGGCTGTGCAGTAAGGGGTACCAATGCTGTCTGGGCCAATCTGGAGCAATGAGGATGGCCTTTGGTCTCTCCTCCCTTATTTTGATCAGTACCTTCAGAATAAGAGGCAGAGGAGGGAATGCATACACAAAAAGGGAGTTCCAGAGGAAAGTCAAGACATCCATCTTCCACGCCAGGTGGTGATACTCCCTGGTACAGAATTTTTCAGGCTGGTGGTTGAGGTGTGAAGCAGAGAGATCCACCTCCGGTGTTCCCCACTCCTGAGTGACTTCCAGAAAGATTTTTCTGTGGAGCTGCCATTCGTGGGGGTCCAGTAAGTTTCTGCTTAGGTGGTCTGCCAGGGTGTTGCTGACCCCCTGGTAGGTATTGGGCAATTAGGTGCAGACCAATGGAGGCGGCTGTCAGCCAGAGGTTCATGGTTAGCCTGCACAGAGGGTAAGATTAGATCCCTCCCTGTTTGTTGATATACCACATTACTGTGGTGCTGTTTGCTTTGATAAGGAGAACCCCTGGCCTGAGATGGGGATTGAAGAATGTCAGAGCCTTTTGCATCTTTCTGATTGATGTGTAAGGGAAGGTGCTGGGCATCCAAAAGACCTTGGCTGCCACCTGCCTGCTAGGTGAGCGCCCCAAGCAATGTCTGAGGGGTTGGTGGTGATGGTATGGCTGTAAGGGCAGAGGATGAAAGGAAGACCCTTGTTCTTGGTACAGGCCCTGTCCACCAGAGAAACTTGGCCCTTATACAGGGGATCAGCGGGAGAGAGGCCTCTAGAGGCCGAGAGTGCTTACACCAAAGGTTCTTTAGATACCACTGAAGTTTCCTCATGTGAAGCCTGGCCAGAGGAATTAGAAGGATGCAAGATGCCATGTACCCCAAGGCCTGCAGGAACTTCCTCGCAGTGAGGTGACTTTTGGAAGCCAGCGGGGTTAAGTAAAGAGGCAGGAAGTTCTGCTTTTCTGGGGATAGGAAGGCCATTTGGGATGCTGTGTCCAGCACTGCTCCCAAGAGAATGATCTTCCTGGAGGGTGTTTGCTTTGATTTCTTCTCGTTGATGGTGAACCCTAGGGAAGTTAGGAGTGTTTTGACAAAGAGAAGGTCCTGGAGCAGCTTTTCTTTGCACTCTGCCTGAATGAGGCAGTCGTCCAGATAAGGGAAAACCTGTATATTTCTCTGTCTGCAAAATGCTATGGCCGGGGCTAAGCATTTGGTGAATACTCTGGGTGTAGGAGATAAGCCAAAGGGTAGAGCAGAGAACTTAAAGTGAGCCTGCTCTGAAGCGCAGGAATTTCCTACAGGATTCCCTTATGGGGATGTGGAGGTAGGCATCTTTTAGGTCTAGGGTCACTAGCCAGACATTTTTTGTCAACATAGGTAGCAGCCGCTGCAGAGTTAGCATTTTGAATTTGGGGACCACCAGGGAGGTGTTCAGAATGGATAGATCTAGGATGTGGTGCCATGTCCTCTTCTGGGAAAAAGGAATAGTCTGGAATAAAAGCCTTTGCCTGTTTGATCTGAGGGGACAAGTTCTACTGTCACCTGAGATATGAGAGTTTTTACCTGCTTCAAAGCCTCTGCCCACCAGTTTGGAGGCAAGTCTCGGTATCTTCTTGAAACTGGGAGTTCGTTGAAAAAGAATTTGTATCCCTGAAAAATGATTTTAAGACCCATTGGTCCTTTGTTATAGAAAGCCGATTTTCTTTGCAGAGGGAGAGCCTTCCTCCTAGCTTTTGGTGAGTGAAAGGTGAGCAGAGGGGGGAGAGGAAGTCATTAAGAGATTTTGCCATAGAAGGATGGCTTAGAACTCCCTGTCTTTGAGGCTGAAGTGGCCCACTGGTTCTCTGTTACCCCTGGGATAGGGGCCCAGGTGGTCTGTCCCTGTGAGGCTTACCTTGGCCTTGTCTGCTAGGTGCAAGGAAGGACCAATGCTTAGAGGGAAAGTTCCTGCTGAACCTAGGAGGTTGAACCTGAAAGAAATCTTTTACTGTTTGCATAGATTTTGCTTTGTCTTTCATCGTTTTAAGCACCTCTTCTGCATTTACTCCAAACAAGTGTTCCTTATCCAGGGGTGCATCAATTAGTTTAGACTTGACATGATCAGGGAGAGGTTGTTCCTTCAACCATGCATGCCTCCTAATGACAGATCCTGACACTGCTACCCTTGCTTGAGGCTTCTAGGGCATCATATCCACATTGTAATGAGTGGCCACTTGACAAGTAGAGTGCAGTAAATCTAACTCTTTTGAATTGGCACAGTCAGAAAATGTTGAAATCTTTTGCTTTAACAGTTCTAAAGTGTGTTGATATTTTAAAATATGGAACTGACAGTTGAGAGCTCCGATACCTAAGACTGCAGAGGTGTATACTTTTCTTGCCCCATCTGTCCAGAACTCTGGAATCCTTGTCAAAAGGCATAGGATTCTTGGCAGAACTAGTCTTAGCTCCTTTTGGTCCCTGTGTAATGACCTCTGTGTCTGTAGCAGGATTTCTGTACAGGTATTTGTGAGAATCCCATACTCTGTAATACCCGTCAGGTTTACTGGAAGCAGGTGGGAGGGCGTCAGTGGCTAAGCTGGATTCATGGAAAACATCATCCATCACTTCTAAAATAGGAGGGATGGCCAGGAGTCTGTGCAGGGGCAGGTCCAGAAACTCTCTAAGTCTTTTCTTAGACTGGGGGAAATCCTGAGATTCCCACTGGAAATGTTCCCTGAGGGTGTGAAGGGTTTCCCCAAAGGAAAGGTCTTCTGGTGGGGAGGCAGAAGGAATGGATTCCTCTGCATCTGAATCCTCATAAGCAGAGGTTGTATTTCCTCTTCAAAATCTGAATAGTCAGATTCCTCAGAATCCTGTTCTGCTGTAATTTCTGGGGAAGGGTGTCTCTTACTTTTAGAAGTTGTGGCCTGACTACCCCTGATAAGGGCAATGAGATCCTCCATTTTAAGCATTTGGGCTTGGGGTGGTGGAGCAGGAACAAGATGGTGGCTACAGGCAGATTTTCTAGGAGTGGCCTGGCTTCTAGGCCTAAGAGTATCTGTGGTCTGAGAGAAACTGTAGTCGGATGAAAAGACGTAGTTTTTTTTGTCTAAATTCGGTAGTGTGAGGCGCCTCCTTGGAAGCTGGTGCCTGCGTCACGGCTACAGACCCAACCAAGGCAGAGACGGCCAAAAGTTCTAAAGATGAAGATTTCTGCGGCATACCAGACTCCGAAATGATCTCGGTAGAGACCTGCATAGATATCGAATAGAGCATCAGGGGCTGCAAAAGCACCTCACTGAATTATGGAGAACTGACGACTTGCTTAGCGGTAGAGTCAAGGGAAGGCTTAGCCTTGTGTGATCTGTCTCTAACTTTATCGCTGCTTTTTTGGAATGTTCATGGATTGTTGGCTAACGGACGCCACTTCAGAATACGAAGATGAAAATACCTGTCTACAATAAGAACTCTACAGCAAATGGTTCTCACGTTAAACAGGGCACAGAACAAGCAACTGAGGACATCGTGGTCTAGGACTAAACAAGCGATGCAGTATGAATGGAAGTCTCTGTGTGAAATCTGTTTTCCACAAGCGAGACAACTGTTAACTTTTTCAGACATCGGTTAGTGCAAGAAAAAAGGATCCCCAATGGGATACTTAGTTTTAGACATTTTCAGCTGAAATTCAAACTCTAGTAGCGACTGACTGGCACACTTGCGAACTGCTTCTGCTACTGGCTCCATGGCAAGAAAGACTGATGTAATGACGTCTGCTGCCTTGCTTTATAGCACCGATGACCTGACTTCAGACTACAGGTGACAGCAGCCGATGCAGAAAAACATTGACTCTGGTATTCGGGCCAGCTGAGGGTTACCACAGCAGGGATAACCCACAGGTGATGACTGCAACAGTGAAACACGAAGAACATCTCAGATTCTACTTGGCTAAGACCAAATCCATTCAAAAAACCGATAGGCTCTCTCTCCTATCACCCAAGAGCCCTGGGACACCCTCTTTCCAAGAAAACTATTTCTTCCTAGATCTCTAGAGCCATTACCTTCTGCTACACAGCCAGTGTTTAGAAACTTCCTTTCCCAGTGAAGGCGCACTCCACCAGGGCTGTCATCTTCTCGGGATTTCTTTAAGGCCTTGGATACAGCTGCCATTTTAGAGGCAGCTACATAGTCATCTGTCCACTCTTTCACCAAACAATACAAAGTTGCATATCATTTCCAGGTCCTGAGCATGTTTTGCCAGGACTATTTTGCTTAGCTTTGTGGAAAACACTTCTATTCTTCCTCCCAACCTACTGTAGCATAACTTTGGCATTCCTGCTCATGTAACGGATACTGCAGCATATGAACAGGACGACATAGTATAGTTGTGTGAAATCTTACCATAACCTTAGATGTCTTTCTCTTCTATATGCTGCAGTATAGTTACCCACCCTGCCTTCCCCCGGTACTTGCCTGACTCCTTGGTACTCACTCCCTTCAGCCTGGTGCCCGGCGGCATTCAGTTCTGAGGTAAGTGCGTGCTGATATCTGCTTTAAACCAGTCTGTTAATGGCTGATGTACGCTGGGTGATGCGGGTCCATCACACGTACCTTTGCAGTAGCATTTATCTTTGGTAAAATGGCTAGACATACAAGTCAGCGGGAGGTGGACTCCCTCATGTAACACATACTGCAGTATATAGAAGAGGAGGACATTTAAGGTTATGGTAAGATTTAACACAATTATACTTATTTTCTGTTTTCCATTCAGTTATCCAGGTTGCACTTTAAAAGGGGTAGTGAGGTACTTTGCTGGACGTGGAGAGGGAGCCTACTTCACAGATGGGGAGTCTCTGGGACACAAATCTGTCTTGCCAACAAGTCCTGCTGATGTCACAGACCAGGTTGAGGCTACTTGTGCAGGTTACTCGAGTGGAGCTTGACTTGCGGATATGCAGCAGTCCCATCAAGGCAAGGTCAGAGTGCCTTGTATGCCAGAGGTCACCTCTGAGGAGTCTGTATGAAACTGATCAGAGGAATAGTGTTTTTAGACTACCTGTGTATACTAGATTTTTGAGGCCCTGGATTCTCCTGGTGAGGAACCTCTGTGGTCTCTCCAGCTGCTGCATGTGCTTTGCAAGGTACATGCTGAAAGGTGCATTGTATTCAATAATGGGCCTTATAAGAGAAGGATACAGGGATGTTATGACCTCTTGTTCCTGAATTGAGATACCCTTACTTATGAGGTGGGCCATGTAGAAGGCTTTCCGTACCACATAAGTAACATGGTAGTCAAAAATCAGGTTGCTATCAACCTGGGTGCCCAAATCCCTCATGACTGATTGCGTGCATAAGATGTTGTTATTGTGATAATTTGTGGGGACGTCACTCTCCCCAAAGGGGATGATGATGCATTTTTTTTGTATTCAACTTGAGGCCATGTTTCTGGCACCAGTCATTTGTTTGGGTGAGACCCTCTTGGAGGATAGCCACATCACTAGAATTGATGACCATGCCCAGCTTGCAGTCATTTGCAAACTTGGTCAGCAATAGCCTACTGGTTTTGGCCTGCACCTCAGAAAATTATATCCCAAATAACAGAGGACCCAAGACAGAACCCTGGGGTACACCACTCATTATGGGTCCACTGCTCTAGGTGGCTTCCCCTATTTTGACTAGGTGGGTTTTATCAGTGAACCAGTTAGCTACCCATCTGGTAACACAGGGATTGATGCCTAGCTGAGAGAGTTTATCTACTATGCCTGAGTGGGGAATAGTGTCAAATGCTTTGGTCAGCTCAAGGTAGGCAGTGTGCACAGTCTTCCCCTTGCCCATAACTTTGGTGACTGTCTCAAAGAAGTTGACCAAATTTAAAAGACATGACCTTCTCTTGACGAAGCCAAACTGTGTGGGATTGAGTGTTTGGAGGCTGCCATGATGATCCATTCCATGACCTTGCAGATCAGGCTAGTTAGGCTGATGGGTCTATAATTTCTCAGATCGATGGACTTTCCACCTTTGTGCAAAGGGATGATAGTGGCTGTCCTCCACTCAGCTGGGACAAAGCCGGTACTCAGGCTGTGGTTGAATTGGCCGTCTAATGGTGCTGCAAGTTCCTGCCGGAGTTCATGTAGGATGCAGCTTGGGATGTTATCAGGTCCCACGGATGCTGTATTTTTTGCCTTTGAGAGAGCAGTGATAAACCGTTTCCTAGATATTCAGGGAAGGGGCAGGTACTGGGAATGTCTTGATTTACTGATGGGACAGAGGGGTGAAGTTTTCACTGAACCTGTCAGACAGCAAGTTTGCTATATCTACGGCATTTGTATATCTGGTGTCCTTGACCACCAGTTCTGAGTAGATCTGGGTGCTTCCTTTGAGATTATGGGCATATGTGAAGAAGACCTTATGATTGCCTCTAGAAGATGTGGCCAATTTGGACTCTAAGCTTGCCTTGGAGAATTTCACTAGTGCTCTTATTTGCTTGTTCAGGCTAAGGAGAGATTGCTACAAATTGGGAACCTGTTCCTTCTTGGGCAAGAATAGCAACTTTTTCCTTTTGTTAAGTTTATTTATTGCAGATGTTCACCAGACAGATTTACTCTTCTTTGCAGAGGATGACTTAGCTCTGTCAGGTATTCCTGATTCCATGCATCTATATAAACGCTCATATAGTGCTTTGGTATAGTTTTGGATACTGGTGCCAATTCCTAGAGAGGAAGGGGACTGAAGCTGTTTATACCATCCCTCAGGAGGCTGTAATCAGCTTTGGAGAAGTTTTGTTTGTTTGACCCTAGCTAGAGGGGGGTCGGGAAGATAGTGACTTCGAAAGTGACCGCATTATGGTTAGATTTTACCACGCAGGATGATACTCTGCAGGGATGCTGCAGTGGTTACTCATGTTTGTTAATACCAAGTCCAAGATATCACCTCTTGGGGTATTGACTAGCTGTTTCAAAGCATTTGCATTGACAAAATTGAGGAATCTCTGGGCATTTGTGTTCTGTGATGAGTAGTTCCTCCAGTCTATGTTTGGGTAGTTAAAATCACCCTGGATCAGGGTAAAGGGTTGAATCTTGATAAATTCAAAGAGGTCCAGATAGGCGGATTGGGCATCAGATTTGGGGGCAGGTAGCTAGCTAGGATTTGTATGTGGGTCTTGTCAATGGTTAACTGCACCTGGAGTGTCTCCTGTGCATCATACTGTTTGACCAGCCTAGATGTGTGCATGTCTTTAATATATATTGGAACTCCACCTCCTTTGGCCTACCCACAGTTTGGGGTCTGAATGTATGATAGGATGAGTAACTAAGAAAGGCTGGGGTGCTCTCCGCAGCTTTGAACCAGGTTTTTGTGACTGCATAGATGACAGCATTTTCCAAGGTTAAGAATGCTCGCAATTAGTGCAGTTTCATGTTTAGACTCCTAGCATTTAGCAGCATGACCTTTAATTTGCATTTTGTTGAAATATTTATGTTGGTAGTTTTAACCTCATCACTTTTCCTAAAAAAAGGCAGTATTGGGGAGACAAGAACCTTTGCGGGAAGACTGAAGCTCAAGTGAGATGACAGATGCAGGCCATCTCTGGCAAAGTATTGTCTGTCGATCATATCGTCCCAGGCTGTCAGGTACTGGATCCCCCTGGAATTACACCAGAAAAGTACAGTTTTGTACCTACCATAAATGTAGATGTTCGAGGATCTACATTGCTGCAGTCATAACCTGTGGGTAGTCCGCTGTCCTCGGTCGGCCCGAATACCAAAGAGCTGGGCTGGCGTCGGTCATTGTCACCTAGAGCTGACGTCAGTACGTAGTAGTACTTAAGCGCATGACCGACGCCATATCCTCAGTCTTTCTTGCCCCAGATGTCAGAAGGCCTAAGAATGAAAGAAGGCCAGAACTAAAATAGTAAAAGCCCAACAACTACCAGTGTGGAAATAAAGATTATCCCAAAAAACACAGCAACCACAAACTATAGAGGGGAAGGAGGGAGGGATAATTGGACTGCAGCAATGTAGATCCTCGAACATCTACATTTATGGTAGGTACAAAACTGTACTATGTTCTTCGTCTCACATTGCTGCAGTCATAACCTGTGGGTAGAATCCCAAAGCAAAGGAAAAGGGAGGCTGGCAAACTAAATAGCATTAGGAGCTGCTAACATGCCCTGTAAAACTGCAGTGGCAAACCCAGCCCTGGACTTGGAATAAAGAGGGAGATGGTAATGCTTAGTAAAAGTGTGTACTGAACTCCAAGTAGCTGCCTCCAAAATATCCTTAGTAGCTACCCCCCTCAAAAAAGCAGTAGATGTGGCAGTAGCCCTGGTAGAATGAGGTCTGATCCCAGCAGGAACCTCCTTCCCATGATGAGAACAACAAAAAGCAATACATTGACCAATCCACTTAGAAATAGTTTGCTTTGAAACAGCTTTCCCCTGTGAACCCAAAGCAAAGGAAACAAATAACTGTTGAGTCTGTCTGAACTCTTTAGTTCTGCTCAAATAATAACGTAGCTGCCTGTGGATATCCAAAGAATGCAAGACTTTTTCCCCTTTATTTTGGGGATCAGCATAAAAAGTAGGCAAATGAATAGACTGGTTCAAGGCCACATTAGAAATCACTTTAGGCATAAAAGTAGGGTTAGTTCGCAAAGAAACTCTATCTTTATGGAAAATCAGAAAGGGTTCAACTGCCATGAGTGCCTGCAATTCAGATACCCTCCTAGCAGAAGTAATGGCCAACAAAAAAGCAGTCTTCCAAGACAAAAACTTCAATTCAGACGTAGCTGCAGGTTCAAAAGGAGGTAAAGTAAGCTTCTCTAACACAAAATTGAGATCCCAGGAAGGAGTAGGAGCTCTATGTGGGGGTCTTATATTTTTTGCCCCTCTAAGAAACTGTTTGAACAAAGGGTGAGAAAATAAAGGAGGGTCACAATCATAGTGAGCAGAAATGGCTGCAGCATGAACCTTCACAGAAGAGAATGACAAACCCTTGTCCAGTAATTCAGTAAGATACTGTAGTGCAAAACTCAAATTAGGCACTGAAACATCAAAGCCCTTTGCTGTGCTCCAAAGAAAAAATCTCTTCCATTTATCAGCATAAACTTTTCTAGTACTAGGACGCCTGGCTTCCAAAATGACATCTAAAACCTGTTGAGGAAGCTGAGACCCCACTGGCTCCATTACAGAATACGCCAGGCTGTTAGATGCAGGGACTGCACCTGAACATTGAGAAAATGATTGTTTGACTGGGATAACAAATGAGGAACCTGTGGCAAAAGCCAAGGAGGCTCCTGAATTAAACTCCTCAGCAGAGGATACCAATGCTGACGTGGCCAATCTGGTGCTATTAGAATCATGCAAGGCTTGTCCCGCCTGACTTTCAAGAGTACCTTGGGAAGAAGAGGCAGAGGGGGGAAAGCATAAACGTGAAGGTTGTTCCAACTGAAAGATAGAGCATCCACTTTCCAAGCATTTGGATGGAACATCTTTGTGCAAAATTTTGGCAGTTGGAAATTCAGTGGAGAAGCTAACAGATCTATGTCTGGTGCTCCCTAAGCCACGGTCAACTGTTTGAATACCTGAGGGTCCAGTCTCCACTCGTGGGGATCCACAATTTGTCTGCTCAATACATCTGCTAGGGAGTTCTGTGCTCCTGGCAGAAACCGTGCTTGAAGATTGATATGCAAACTCAGAGCAGTCTCCCATAAAATCATTGCTTGTCTGCAAAGAGGGTAGGAATGGGTTCCCCCCTGCTTGTTGATGTACCACATGACTGTTGTGTTGTCTGTTTGAATCAACACCTGTCCCGGCTGAAGTAGGTCCTTGAAGGCCATCAAGGCAAATTGGACTGCTAACATCTCCTTCATGTTGATATGCAAATGTTGTAGTTTGGGAGGCCATATGTCCTGAATCCATTTCCCATTGAAGTGTGCTCCCCAAGCCAAGTCCGAGGCATCCGTCGTTAGGATCTGAATCGTCTCTGGTCGGAGAGAGTCCCTTGTTTAGGTGACATTCCTGAGCCCACCACAAAAATTCCTTCTGGATGCAAGGTATAATCCGAATGACAGTGTCCAAACCGTGGCAGTGTTGAGTCCACACACTTTTGAGATACCATTGTAGCTTCCTCATATGCAGTTTGGCATTGGGAAGTACTAGAATGCAAGATGCCATGAACCCCAAGGCTTGAAGGACTGTCCTTGCAGTCAGCCTGGACATTACTGATAACTGCTGGAAGTATAGATGAAGAGTTCTTTGTTTGTCCGGGGTCAGAAATGCCATCTGAGAAGCTGTATTCAGTCTGACACCCAGAAAGCACATGTCCTGAGAGGGCACTAGACTGGACTTTATTTCATTCACAGAATACCCTAGGCATCTTAAAACTGCCATTACATAATGGAGATGTTGTAGTAACTTGTCTTTGTTTTGAGCAAGAATCAGGCAATCGTCCAGATAAGGATAAATTTGTATTCCTCTCTGTCTGAAGAAAGCAATTACAGGAGCCAGAACTTTTGTGAATACTCTGGGCGCAGTAGATAAACCAAAGGGCAATGCAGAGAACTGATAATGAGAAGTACCAGCCCGAAACCTCAGGAATCTCCTGCAGCTGGGCCTGATAGGGATGTGAAGATAGGCCTCTTTGAGATCCAGGGTTACCATCCAGTGATCTTTGCCTAGCATAGGCAGAAGTTGTAATGTTAACATCTTGAACTTTTGAATGTCTAGGTAGGTATTGAGAATGGACAAATCCAGAATTGGCCTCCAAGTGTTTCCTTTCTTTGGCACTAGGAACAGACGGGAATAAAAACCTAGGCCTACTTCTGACGGAGGGACCACCTGAATTGCCCCCATCTGCAAAAGTAACGAGATTTGCTCCTGAGCCTCCATCCTTTGTGGAGGAGGCACATCCGGTATGCCTTTGAAAGGAGGAAAAGTGTGAAAATAAAACTTGTAACCATGATTTATTATATCCAACACCCATTTGTCCTGGGTGACCAAATGCCAGTTTTGTTTGAAAAGTCCCAACTTCCCCCCTAGAGGAGCTGCCAGTAAATAAGGGTCTGGCAGCGGAAGACACAGGTTATTGGGTCTGTTTACGAAAGGGCTGACCCCTGCCCTCACCAGAAGACTGTGCAGGAGAACTCCAAGTCCTAGGTCTAAAAGAACCATGAGCGTGAGCTCTGCCTCTACCACGTCTAGACTTGCCCTTAGACTGATAATCCGAAGAAGGATAAGACCATCCTCTAGCAGGCCAATTCCTACTAAACTTAGGAGGATGCACCTGCATAAAATCCTTGACCGTCTGCATAGACTTAGCCTTATCTTCCATCTTTTTCAAAACTGATTCCACAGGAGGACCAAAAAGTACTTCAGATTGAAGAGGAGCATCCAAAATCCGAGCCTTAACATGCTCTGACAAATTTTGATCCTTAAGCCAGGCATGTCTACGAATAACTGAACCTGTAGCAGCCACCCTGGATGAAGCCTGAAGAGCATCGAAACCACACTGCAAAGAATGCTTGCCAACTTGATCTGATGCATGAACCAACTCCTGGAGCTCCTTACACTCTATACCCTCAGATAAAGCATCCACCTTAGATTTCAATTGACCTAACAAAAAGTTCTGATACTTCAGCATATGAAATTGGCAATTCAAAGCCCTCATAGCGAATGTAGAGGAGGTGTACACTTTCTTCCCCCACCTATCTAAAGCTCTAGAATCTTTATCCAAAGGAACTGGATTCTTAGCCACAGAAGCCCTAATACCCTTAGGACCTTGAATAATAGTTTCTGGATCAGCTCTAGGACTCTTGTACAAATACTTATGTGCTTCTGGAACTCTGTAATATCTGTCCGGCTTAACAGGGGCAGGAGGCAAAGAATCAGGATTAAGGGAAGATTCAGAAAAAACATCCTGAACAACATCTAAGACAGGAGGAATAGCCAAGGGCCTATGTTGTGGCAGAAACAAAAATTCCCTAAGCCTTTTCCAAGAATCTGAAAAATCCTGACCTTCCCACTTAAAATGTTCCCTCATGGAATGTAAAGTCTCAGAAAAAGAAAAATCCTCTGGAGGAGAAGCAGAAGGACAGGAGTCCTCTGCATCCGAATCTGAATAAGAAGGAATTCCTGAATTTCTTCAGCTGAGGAATCAGAGTAGTCTGAGGAATGATCCATTCCCTCTAAATCTGCCTCCACCCTAGGCCTCTTCTCTGGGGGGGGGGGGCATAGAACCCCTGATCAAAGTAATCAAGTCCTCCGCCATTTTCAACATATGCTTTTTAGGAACAGGGGCTGGAGAGCTAGAACTATGACCAGGGCCAACCAGACAAGGTTTGGCCTTAGCATGGCCTTTAGCCACTGAAGTAGAAGGCCTAATAACCTTCTGTAAGGATGGAACTACAGACACCTGAGAAGCACCTTCAGCCGGGCCTAACTCCTGAGAGGCCAATTCCTGTAAAAGTAAAGGTTCCCCCTGGGATTCAGCCAAACCCTCGGCAGGATCCACAGATTCAACCGGAGGCTCAGTAGAACCGGCGTCCGCAACGGACGACTCGTCCGGTTTAGACTTCAAAGATCTGTCTTTACGCTTTTTAGCGGTAGCGGCGCCGGGGATCCGACGGCATGTTATAGTTACACCTTTACGAAAACAAGCCTGGCACAGTCTAATCTCCGTTTAATGGTGCGCTTATTAAATCTAGCACAAAAGCGACACCCGACCACGTCGTGCTCAGGCCCCAAGCAAGGAATACAGAAAGAATGATAATCCCTATGAGGTATCTGTTTCCCACAAGAAATGCAATTATTAACTTTGTCTGACATCCGGATAACTGAGGCAAGAAAAGATAAAGATTTCCCCAACGGGGTACTTAGCCCAACTTGGTCTTCGGTCTGAAACTCGATAAATGAAAATTTCAGAACGCCGAACGGCACTTGCAAACGCTGCTTCTGCTTCGGACCACGCGGCAAGAAAGACTGAGGATATGGCGTCGGTCATGCGCTTAAGTACTACTACGTGCTGACGTCAGCTCTAGGCGACAATGACCGACGCCAGCCCAGCTCTTTGGTATTCGGGCCGACCGAGGACAGCGGACTACCCACAGGTTATGACTGCAGCAATGTGAGACGAAGAACATCTAAGCCAATGATCACTTTCTGTTTGTATTGAGGCATCAATCTTGTTCATAGGTGTGTACTAGGCTAATGGCCCTGGAGTCTTTACAAGTCTGGCCACAGAAGTGTCCTGGCATTGCGCCATTGATGGCAGAATGCTGCTTAAGGCTAAGGACATACCCGCCTGGGACACATTCAGTGAGTTCAATCATGTCTCTTCATATGGTCCAGGGAGGTTCATCTCAAGTCATGCTGGTAACATGACAGTACTTGTTTTGAGACTTCAGTGCGTATGTGATGACGGATTCTGGCCCCTGACAAAGTACAGTTGTGTACACTTACCATAAATGTAAATATTAGAGTGAATTCACTATTGTAGTCATCACACTTGGGTTATCCTGTCAGAGGTAGCCCTCAGTTGGCCCGAATACAACAGGCTTGGGATTTCTGCATCACTTGTCACTCCAGCACTGACATCAGGTAGTCAGTGGTATAAAATCAGGCAGCTGACACCATTACATCAGTTTTTCTTGCCCCAAATGTCAGGCACCCCCCCAAATAGGGAGCTAGGTTTTGGTGGAAGAACACCACCAGTAGAAAGTAAATACCAAAAATCCTTGAGAGAGTGAGAGAGACAAGGGGGATGGAGGGTGGGAAACCAGGACTGCAACAATGAATACACGCGAACATCTACATTTATGGTAAGTGTACACAACTGTACTATGTTCTTTGTATTTCACTGTGGGTCATCACACTCTGGTTGATTCCCAAAGCTGAAGTAAAGGGTGGAGGCAGTCATGAAGTGGTGGGGCTGGCTAGTATGCCCTGCAAGACTGCGGTTGCAAGGCCTGCCCTGGATTTGGAAAAGATAGGCAGGTGGTAATGCTTTTTGAAGGTATGAATAGAAAGTACAGTTGTGTACACATCATAAATGTAGATGTTCGTGTCTAGTCACTGTTGCAGTCATCACATTTGGGTTATCTGCCTGCAGGTAGCCCTCAGTTGGCCTGAATACCAGAGTCTTGGGATTTCAGCATCGGATGCTGTCGCTTCTTCCATGATGTCAGGGGTATAAAACATGCAGCTCTGGGTTTAGAAAAGATAGGTAAGTGGTAATGCTTGGAGAAAGTGTGTACAGAGCTCCAGGTTGCAGCTTCCAGGATGTCCCTGGTAGGTACTCTGCTGAGGAATGCTGTAGAGGTTGATGTAGCCCTAGTGGAATGTGTTCTGATCTGCAGTGTGCTATCCATTTAGAAATGGTTTGCTTTGAAATGGCCTTGCCCTCTGCCCCTGCAGCAAAGCTGACTAGCAGCTGGTCAGATTTTCTGAAAGGTTTGGTCCTGTCCAGATAGAACCTGAGCTGCCTGTGCACGTCCAGGGAGTGCAGGATCCTTCCCCCTTTATTCTGAGGATTAGGGAAAAAAAGTTGGCAAATTAATGGATTGGTTTAAAGCCACACTAGATACCACCTTGGGCATAAATAATGGGTTAGTCCTGAGGGAAACCCTGTCCGCATGGAAGATAATGAAGGGTTCCACAGCCATAAGGATCTGTAATTCAGACACTCTTCTTGCTGAAGTGATGGCTAAAGTAAAGCTGGTTTCCATGAGAGGAATTTTAACTCTGCTGTGGCAGCAGGTTCAAAGGGCGGAAGCGTGAACTTTTCCAATACAAAATTAAGGTCCCAGACAGGAGTGGGAGCGCTCCTGGGGGGTCTTGAATTTTTGGCTCCTCTCAGGAACTGTTTGACTAGAGGATGAGAGAAAAGGGGTGGCTCATAATGAGCTGAGATGGCAGAGGCATGAATCTTAATGGAAAAGAAGGATAGGCCTTTGTGGAGCATTTCTGTCACGTAATCTAGTATATGAGGTAAGCTGGGCACAGTTGTGCCCATTCCCTAAGACTGGCTCCAGGAGCAGTATCTTTTCCACTTTTCCGAATAGGATCTTCTAGTACTAGGCCTCCTTGCCTCAAGAATGACATCCAGCACCTGCTTACTGAGAGATGCTGGTGAAGAATTCAGGGGATGAGCCAGGCTGCTAGGTTCAGGGTCTGTAGCTGAGGGTGCAAAATCTGGCCCTCCTGCTGGGACAACAGGGAAGGTGTCTGAAGCAGGTGCCATGGTGGCACTACTGTCAGACTGCGCAAAAGAGGATACCAGTGCTGGCCAGTCTGGTGCAATCAGGATTGTCCTTGGCTTGCCCTGTTTGATCTTTAGTAGAACCTTCAAGAGGAGGGGCAGGGGGGAGGCATAGATTGAGAGGCTTTACCAGGTAAAGGACAAGGCATCCACTTTCCAAGCTTGGCTGTGGGGAGTTCTGGTGCAATATTTGCTCAATTGATAATTCTGAGGGGAAGCAAATAGGTCCACTTCTAGTGCTCCCCATCTGTTCCTCAAAAGCTTGAATATTTTGGATTCCAGTTTCCACTCGTGTGGGTCCATGAGAATTCTGCTTAAGTCGTCTGTCAGTGAATTGAGTTTGCCTGGCAGGAACTGAGCTTGTAGATGCACTTGGTTGCTCAAAGTTGTGTTCCACAGAGCCATGGCTAAACTGCAGAGTGGGTATGAATGGGTTCCCCCCTGCCAGTTTATGTACCACATAACTGGTGTTGTCTGTCTTTACCAATAGTTGTCCTGGAAGAATAAGGCCTATGAAGACTGTCAGAGCATTCTGTACAGCTAACATTTCTTTTTGATTGATATGCAGGTGCATTTACTTTGGGCTCCATTTGCATTGAATGTATTGTCCCGCCATGTGAGCCCCCCATGCATAGTCTGATGCATCTGTTAGGGTTTGGGCGGCAGGGGGTTGAGTGAAAGGGAGTCCCTTGTTGTGGTAGCAGGCCTCTGCCCACCAAACGAAGTCTGTCCTTAGGCAAGGAATGATAGGAATTGTTTCCAGTTCCTGAGAATGTTGACACCAGAGACTTTTTAAGTACCACTGAAGTTTCCTCATATGCAGTTTTGCATCTGGAATTAGTAGAATGCAAGAGGAAATAAACCCTAGGGCTTGCAGTATTTTTCTTGCAGACAGCTAGGTTTTGGTGGCCAGGAGATTGAAGTAGTTAGTCAAATAAATTTGTTTTTCTGGAGTGAGGAATGCCATTTGGGAGTTGTGTTCAAGCTTGCTCCCAGGAATACAATCTGTTGGCTGGGTACCAGATGTGATTTCTTTTCATTGATGATGTACAGTGAAGTTAGAAGTCTCTTTACAAATGTCAGGTGGTGTAGTAGCAATTCCTGACTGTCCACCTGAATCAGGCAATCGTCCAAGTATGAGTAAATTTGAATCATTCTCTGCCTGCAATACGCAATGGCTGGAGCTAGACATTTTGTGAATACCCTGGGCGCAGTATATAAGCCAAAAGAAACTGCAGAGAGGATGTGCAGATAAGCTTCATTTAAGTCTAAGGTTGCTAGCCAGGAGTCCTTGGCTAGCATAGGAAGCAGCTGTTGGAGAGTAAGCATTTTGAATTTTGGAACCACCAGAAAGGTGTTGAGAATAGACAGATCCAGGATAGGACACCAAGAGTTTCTCTTTTCTGGGTACTAGAAACAGTCTGGAATAAAAGCCTTATCCCCTTTGCTCTGCTGGGACAGGTTGAAAAGCCTTGATACTGAGAAGAGAAAGTACTTGCTTTTGGGCCTCTGCCCACTGGTTTGGGGGAAGGTCTGGCCATCCGCTTGGGGTTGTAAGTGGAAGTGGAATCTGTATCCCTGGGAAACAATATTTAAGACCCATCTGTCCTGGGTAATGTACTCCCAGTTTTGGCATGCAGGGCAAGTTTCCCTCCTAAAGGTGCAAGTACTTGGGCAAGGCTTGGAAGAGTTAAGGATAAGTCATTGAGAGATTTTACCATAGGATGGCAACTTACTACTCCCTGTTTTGGACGTGGGTGCACTCCATTGCTTAGATCTGTGCATACCCTGAGACTGTAGTCTTGGTGGTCTGCTGCCCCTCGGTTTGGACTAAGAAGGTCTGGGAGGGACTGGCAAAGACCAGTTTTTGAAGGCTGATGCCTACTGAATCTAGGTGGCTGTACTTGTAAGAAATCTAACAGTTTGCATAGATTTAACTTTTTCCTCCATCCTTTTGAGGACTTCTTCATCTTTATTGCCAAACAGACGCTCTTGGTTTAATGGTGCATCTAGTAATTTTGCTTTGACATGGTCTGGCAACTTTTGCTCCTTAAGCCAAGCATGCCTTCTAAGAACAGACCCAGTGACAGCAGCCCTGAAATATGCTTCTAATGCATCAAAACCACATTGCAAAGTATGTTTACCAACTTGGTTAACATAATGCATTAACTCTTGTAAATCTTTATGTTCTGAACAATCAGGAATCAACATCATTTTCTGTTTAATTAGTTCCATAATATGTTGTTGATACTTTAACATATGAAACTGGGAATTTAAAGCCCTGATGGCAAGAGTAGCAGAGGTGTATACCTTCTTACCCCATCTGTCTAAAGTCTGAGAATCCCTGTCCAAAGGGGTAGGGTTTTAGCCGCTGTAGCCTTAATGCCTTTAGGTCCCTGGGAAATGGTCTCTGGAGTCACAGCAGGATTCTTAAAAAGGAATTTGTGGGAGTCAGGTACTCTATAGTACCTGTCAGGTTTCCTGGGAGCTGGAGGCAAAGTATTAGGAGTAAAGGTGGATTCCAAGAAGGCATCATCTACAATTTCCAGAGCAGGAGGGATAGCTAGAGGCCTGTGCTGAGGCATGTTTAAACATTCTGAGTCTCTTTTTGGACAGAGTAGTCCTGGCTCTCCCAGTGGAAATGCCCTATAAGGATATGCAGGGTTTCACCAAAAGAAAAAATCATCTGGTGGGGAAGCAGAGGAAATGGAATCCTCTGCATGAGAATCCTCATAGGTAGATAAGGGTATGTCCTGGTAATCAGAGGGGTCAAAATTATAAGACTCCTGATCAGAAGAAAAATCAGTTCTTGGTCTTTTGAAGGGGGATGGCTGACTTCCCCTAATTAAAGTAATAAGGTCTTCAGCCATTCTAAGCATTTGTTTTTGGTGCATGTGGGCCTGAGAGTGCGCTTTGGTCATCGGTTTCCTAGGCGTAGTGCGAACTTTAGGCCTCAGAAATTCAGTATTTTTGGTTTGAAATGAAGTCTGTTTAATATGAAAATCGTAAAGCCTGAATACACCAGAAGCCGGTGCCTGCACAGCGGCTCTGGACCCATCCAAAGTAGAGACATCCGCAGGTTCCATAGTCAAAGAAGCAGCTCACGGTATACGGGTATCAGGGGCTGCGAAAGCACCTCACTGAGTACTGGCAACTATCTTAGAAGCGTTGGCAATTTTACGTTTTTTCAGAAGATCGGTAGTCGGATGGCTTATCAAAGCCATTTCGGAATATGGAGATAGACAGCGAAAGAATTTAGTGACAAAAATAGCGTGACAACGAATAGTTCAGGCGTTGAACAAGGCACAAAACTGATGAGGGACGTCGTGATCTGGGCCTAAACAGGTGATGCAATAAGAATGGAAATCTCTGTGAGGTATTTGCTTTCGACAGGCATGACAATTTTTTCTGACATCGGTTAGAGCACGAAAAAAGGATCCCCAACGGGGTACTTATCTTTTAGAAGACTTCAGGTCTGAAACTCGAAAAACGAAAATTTCAGGAGGCAGCCGACAGGCACCTGCAAACTGTTTCTGCTTTGGGCACCGCACAGCAAGAAAGACTGGTTTAATGGCGTCGGCTGCATGTTTTACACCCCTGATGACCTGACACCATGGAAGAAGCGACAGCATCTGACACAGAAATCCCAATACTCTGGTATTCAGGCCGACTGAGGGCTATCTGCAGGCAGATAACCCAAATGTGATGAATGCAACAGTGAAACATGAAGAACATCTCCATGTTGCAACCTCCAGGATGTCCCTGGTAGGGACCCCTCTGAGGAAAGCTGCAGAGGTGGAGGTTGCCTTTGTGGAATGTGTCCTGACCCCCTGTGGGGGTGATTTCCCGTGGTGTTTGTAACAGAAATGGATACCGTGTGCTATCCATTTGGAGATGGTTTGTTTGGATATGGCCTTGACCTCCATCCCTGCTGCAAAGCTGACTAGCAACTGGTCAGTTTTCCTAAAGGGCTCAGTCCTATCCAGGCAGAACCCAAGTTGTCTGTGCACACCTAAAGAGTGCAGAATCCTTTCCCCCTTATTTTGAGTCTCAGGGAAAAAGGTGGGCAAATGAACATATTGGTTGAGAGCCACACTGGACACCACTTTAGGCATGAGGTTTGGGTTAGTCCTGAGGGAGAGACCTTGTCAGCATGAAAAATGATGAAAGGCTCCACAGCCGTTAGTGCTTGCAGCTCAGAAATCCTTGTAGCTGAAGTGATGGCCAGAAGCAAGACTGTTTTCCAAGATAGGAATTTTAACTCTGCTGATGCTGCAGGCTCAAGGGGGGGGGGGGTTAGTGTGAGCTTTTCCAACACAAAATTAAGGTACCAAGCTGGGGTAGGGGCTCTTCTGGGTGGCCTTAAACTGTTAGCCCATCTTAGGAACTGTTTGAGGAGAGGGTGAGAAAAGAGAGGAGGCTCTGTGCTGTAATGAGCAGAGATGGCAGAGGCATGAATTTTAATAGAAGAGAAGGAAAGGCCCCTGTGAAGTAGGTCTGCTAGGTAATCCAGGATGAGAGGTAGGAAAGGCTGTGCTGCATCAACTCCCTTAGCCTGGATCCAGGTGCAATACCTTTTCCACTTGCCAGCATAGGATTTTCTAGTGCTGGGGCATCTGGCCTCACGTACAATGTTCAGGACTTGCTTGCTTAGGTTGGCAACTGGAGGAGAGGTCAGGGATTAAGCCAGGCTGCCACAGGTTCATGGTCTACAATTGTGGATGCAGGAGTTCTCCGTTCTGCTGGGTCAGGAGATTTGGGATCTGAGGAAGGTGCCATGGAGGCAGGGGTGACAGACTGCGCAGCAGTGGGTACCAGTGCTGGCGTGGCCAGTCTGGGGCAATCAAGATTGCTCTTAGTTTTTCCTCCCTTAATTTGAGTAGTAACCTTGTGAGTACAGGTAGATGGGGAAAAGCATAGATCAAGAGATTTACCCATTGGAAGGATATGGCACCCACTTTTCAGGCCTTGCTGTGAGGTTCCCTGGTGCAGAATTTGATGAGCTGGTGATTGTTGTGGAAGGAAATAGGTCCACCCTTCAGTGTGCCCCATTTCTGAATTACAAAGTTGAAGGTGCTGTGGTCTAGCTGCCACTTGTGTGAGTCTAGGAGATTTCTGCTTAAGTTGTCTGCCAGAGAGTTTTGGTAGCCTGGCAGGAATTGTGCTAGAAGGTAAATTTGCATGGCTGAAGCAGTGTGCCAAAGGGTCATGGCTAGCCTGGAGAGGGGATAGGAGTGAGTTCCTCCCTGCTTGTTGATGTACCACATCACTGTGGTGGTGTCTGTTTTGATCAGTAGAGGCCCCGGGGATAGTAGGGGTCTGAAGGCTGTCAGAGCATGTTGAACAGCTAGCATCTCTTTTTGGTTGATGTGCAGATGCATTTGACTTAGGCTCCAATGGCCCTGAATGCACCTGCTGTCCAGGTGTGCACCCCAGGTGAAATCTGATGCATCTGTGGTTAGGGTCTGGGTGGCATGGGGTTCTGAAAAGGGAAGGCTCTTGTTGTGGTTGCATGCTGCTGCCCACCAAAGAAAATCTTTCCTTAGACAAGGTATCACAGGTATGATAGTTTCCAGGTCCTGAGAGTGTTGACACCAAAGGCTTTCTAAGTACCATTGAAGTTTCCTCATATGCAGTCTGGAATATGGAATGAGTAGAATACAGGAAGCCATGAACCCTTGAGCTTGCAGGATTTTCTTTGTGGATAACTGGGTTCTGGTGACTAGTTGAGAGAAGTAGCCTGTCAGATAGGCTTGTTTTTCTGGAGTAAGGAATGCCATCTGGGATGCTGTGTCCAGGCTTGCTCCCAGGAATACAATTTTTTTGAGTGGGGACTAGTTTGGATTAATTTTTCATTTATAGTGTACCTCACGGAGGTCAATAGGTCCTTTACAAAGGTCAGGTGCTGTAATAGTTTTTCCAGTCTGCCTGAATCAGACAGTCGTCTAGGTAGGGGTAAATTTGAATACTCCTTTGTCTGCAAAAAGCAATGGCAGGAGCCAGGCATTTTGTGAAAATTCTGGGAGCAGTGGATAAGCCAAAGGGAAGCGCAGAGAACTGAAAGTGCATAGATCCTGCCTAGAAACATAGACATTTCCTGCAAGAATCCCTGATTGGGATGTGTAGATAGGCCTCTTCTAGGTCTAGGGTGGCTAATCAAGCATCCTTAGATAGAATAGGAAGAAGCTGCTTTGAATTTTGGTATCACCAGGAAAGTGTTTAGAATTGATAGATACGAGGATTGGGTGCCAGGTGCCCTCTTTTCTGGGTACCAGGAAGAGCCTGGAATAGAAACCTTGGCCTATCTGGTCTGCAGGAACAGGCTATATTGCCCTCATGGAAAGCAGGTTGACGAACCAAGAAATACTTGGTTTTTGTGCCTCTGCCCACTGGTTTGGAGGAAGATCTGGCATCCCCTTTGGAGTTGGCAGCCTGTGGAAATAAAATTTGTATCCCTGGGACACTATGTTGAGGACCCATCGGTCGTTGGTGATGGAAGCCTAGTTTTTTGCATGAGAGGAGAGTTTTCCTCCTAGGGGCACAAGTAGGTGGGCAGAGATAAGGGGAGGAGTTGTAAAGTTATTGTGATTTATTTCCATAAGGGGTGGCTTAGAAGTGGAAGTACCCCATTGCTTAGATCTCTGCATTCCCTGGGACTGCTGTCTGGGGGGCGGTCTGCTTCCCCTAGGTCTTGTCTGAGTTGGCTTTGAGGGGGCTGGAAAGGACCAGTGCTTGGAGGGGCAATGCCTACTGAACCTCGGAAGCTGGACTTGCAAGAAGTCTTAACTGTCTGCATACATTTAGCTTTTTCTTCCATCTTTTTTAAGACCTCTTCTGCCTTGGTGCCAAACAAATTGTCTTTGTGCAATGGTGTGTCCAATAGTTTAGATTTGACATGGTCTGGCAAGGTTTGTTCCTTAAGCCAAGCATGCTTTCTAAGTACAGAACCTGTGACTGCTGTCTTGTAGGACGCCTCTAGGGCATCAAAGCCACATTTCAAGGTGTGCCTAGTAACTTGGTTTGCAGAATGCATAAGCTCCTGTAATTCTTTATTTTTTTGCACAAGCAGGAAAGGTAGATAATTTTTGTTTAAGGAGTTCCATTGTATGTTGCTGGTATTTCAACAAGTGGAACTGACAATTTAGTGCTCTAATGGCAAGAGTTGCAGAGGTGTACACTTTTTTAACCCAACTGTTTAAAGCTTGGGAATCCTTGTCCGAAGGGGTGGGATTCTTGGTTGTGGTTGCTTTCATTTCTTTAGGTCCCTGGGAGATGACCTCTGGGTCCACAGTAGGACTTTTGAAAAGAAATTTGAGAGAGTTAGGGACTCTAATACCAGTCAGGTTTCCTGGGAGCGGGTGGTAGGGTGTCAGGACTTAAACTAGACTCCATGAAAACATTATCTACAACATCCAGGACAGGAGGGATAGCTAAAAGTCTGTGCTGTGGTAAATCTAAAAATTCCGAGTCTCTTTTTGGACTGAGGATAATCCTGACATTCCCAATGAAAATGTTCTCAAAGTATGTAGGGTTTCACCAAAAGAAAAATCCTCTGGAGGAGTGGCAGAGGGAATGGATTCCTCTGCATCTGAATCCTCATAAGCAGACAAGGGTATGTCTTCATATTCTGAAACCTGAGTCTCGTCGGACTCCTGGTCAGATAAAGCTGCTGAGAACAAGTCTCTTTCTTTTAGAAGGGGTAGGCTGGCTTCCCCTAATAAGCATGATAAGGTCCTTCCACCATTTTAAGCATTTGGTATTGAGGCATGGAAGCAGGTGCTTGAGTTTAGGTCGGTTTTTAGCCTTAGTTCGTACCCTGGGGCTTAGAAACTCAGTAGTTTAGAAAGAACTGAACACGTGAAAGAAATTGCCGGGTTGTGTCGAATATCGGTAGCGTGAAAAACTTCCTTGGAAGCCGGTGCCTGCTCAGCAGCTTCGGACCCATCCATGGTAGAGACATCCGCAGAAGCCTTAGTCAAAGAAGAGTCTCACGGCATACCAGACTCCGAACGGGTCTCTGTAGTGGCCTGAGAATCCACAGAAGCGGGCATCAGAGACTGCGAAAGTGCCTCAAAGAGTACCGGCGAACTGGAGACTAGCTTAACGGAAGTGTTGTCTGCAGTTTTGGACCTGTGCGGTCTGTCTCTGTCTTTATCCTTAGGTTTTTTCAGAAGATACGGTAGTCTGATGGCTTACCAAAGCCATTTCGGAATACAGAGATCGAGCGTGAAAGTATTTAGCTACAATAAGGGCCCGATGACATATAGTTCTGGCGTTGAACAAAGCAGAAAACAGACAGCAAGGGACGTCGTGGTCTGGGCTTAAACAAGTGATGTAGTAAGAATGGAAATCTCAGTGCGGTATTTGCTTTCCACAGGCGAGACAATTGTTAACCTTTTCTGACATAGGTTAGAGCAAGAAAAAAGGATCCCCAACGGGGTACTTAGCTTTAGAAGACTTCAACTTAAATTTTGGAAATGAAAACTCAGGTAGCGGCCAAACGGCACTCAAGTGAACTGCTTCTACTTTGGGCTCCTCAGCAAGAAAGACTGATGTAATGGCGTCAGCTGCCTGATTTTATACCACTGACTTCCTGATGTCAGTCCTGGAGTGACAGCAACCAACGCAGAAATACTAAGCCTCTCGTATTCTGGCCGACTGAGGGCTATCCCTGACAGGGTAACCCAAATGTGATGACTGAAACAGTGAAACACGAACATCTAACCATGACTTTCTCCTTATCAAGCCTGGTGAGAGGCACATCTGTGTGTTTCTCAATGGAATCTCCTATGACTAACATGTTGGGTTTATGGTTAAGCCTTAGTAGCTGTGAGACAGAGGTGTGTGAACTGTGCATAGTATATGGTGTGGATTTATTAATGTGTTAACTGTTAAACGTCCAACTGGGAAGTCTCATTTTAGAGGAGTGCCAGGCAAAAAAAAAAAAAATTATCCAGCTCTTGTGACCCTTTCGAGCAATGTATCATATTATATATGTATAAAATGGATTTATACCTTCACCAAAAAAAAATTCTCCCACACATTCACAAAATTAAAGGCACAGTTATGGATCACCTACACAGATCCAGTAAATTAAATTAAATTAATGCAACTAAACAAAATGTGAAAGAAACTTTATTTCTGAAAAGTCTGGATGCACAGGAATGCAATGGTGTTATCAGTGGAATTATATCTGCTTCAAAATGACAACAGCAGCAGCAGTATATTTTTATAGCTACTGAGACCAGATGGACCCTTTCTAGCATATAGTAAATAAATTAATCGTACAAAGTATAGTATATGAAGCAAGCAATGACAAATACAAGTGTATCCAGTTTTTCCTTTAAATAAGTCTGGCGATTTTCCAAATTTTCTCCTGAGCAATCCAGTGATGTATAGCGTCTGTATTCACAAAGCTGCTCTACGTTTAACATGGGTAATAGTCTGGTACTCTTTTCCTGGAAGAAAAAATACAGAATTTGCATAAAGTAATTTATTACCCAGATGACTAGTAAAATATTTCTGCATTAAACTAACAATGTGAATGCAAATCTTGACTGGCAGTACATTGGACTTCAGACAAAAATAGAAAACAGTCTATGGCGTAACTTAGAGAATTACAGATAAAAAGCATACTAAACGACAACACAACAAATAGTGAAAAAGTAGCAAATAACTTACTTGCAGCAAAGTTTCTCATGTGAAAGACTTATCCTGAAGCTAACGTAGAGAGTCTGCCTTCTTAAACATGTCAGTATCTGCACAATGGATTCATTATGCACAAACAGGAATCCCTACCTACTGACCTGAATTACTCCACCTTTGTACTGGACAAATTGGTAAGAAGATGGCACCAAGGACAGCTGTATTCCACTTCTTTCAGTGTGTCTGGTATGCTTCAAGGGCTACAATTTTAGGAATAGAGCAACAGGTGAGGATGGTGGCCTGCTAAGTAAAACAGGATGGACATGAGGAAACATGCACCCAGAAAGGACCAGCTTTGCTGTTTAACAAGGAGAGGGGAGAAAGCATAAAGAAATTCTGAGCCTACCCAACATAAAGGGGTCTCCAGCAGCTCTAACCTCTCTCTGCTAGCTAAAAGTTAAAAGGTTCTGTAAAGTGAATCTGCTGGAAAGACAAGGCCTCCACTTCCTCAAAAGAATGACATAGAATGCTTAAGTGAAGCAATGTGAAGGAACAAAAGGGCCCACATGACCACTGAAAGGTGGGTGCTGACAGACAAGCAGGTAAGAGCCAAAAAGAAATCCCCTATATACGTCAGTGAGTATGGTAATGACAATCTGTGTATCATTCCAAGCTTTCAAAGCCCAGCAGTCAAGTTTTCTTCTCAGATTTGATTTTCCAACATGTAGTTCATAGGTGTGTACTAGGCTAATGGCCCTGGAGCCTTTACAAGCCTAGCCCATAGGATTACCCTGGCATCGTGTCACCCGACCTTAGTTCCCAGTAACTCTGTTGAGTAGAGCCACTGCAGTGATTCTCGGGGTGAATTTTCTATTTCCTAGCCACTCAAGATTTCTCTTAAAGAGGGCCAGTGAAGTGCTCTGTTTGACATGTATGAAAAGTCTATTCCACAGCATGGGCAGCCTCTGAGTTATGAACCTGTCCCTCCAGCACGTTCTGTTGATTGTGGTAAGGAGGTTGAGGTCTCTGGAGCGTGTGGTGTGCAGGGATTGGGATTTCTTTAGATTTGTAAAAGAGCTGGGTCAGACATGGTTTTGTAAGTCAAGCAGAGACTGAGAGACAACATAAGTGAATGTTACTTTAACAGAAAACCACATGGGTTACAAAAATATTCTATAAGTACATTAGCTGATCCACTATCTCAGTGTAGTGCTTACTCTGGGAAAAGAGAGGACAAGACTCTTTCCAAAATGAAAGATTGCAGACCACAGATGCTGCTATCATGCAACTTCCAACATTTATAAGGAGAACCTCAACGCAATGGAGGATAGGCAGAAACATTAGTGATGCAATTAACATAATGCTGGACCCTTTTTATCCTTATCTGTCTGATAAGACTGCTGGGTACATCAGCCACTTGTTGGATCTGAGCCAGAAAAATGAATGCTCTAGCATTGAGCCCCATTTAAATTCTCCCTCCAGACATGTACCTGGTTATGAAGCTTCCTCAGATCAAGTTTGCTGACCTAAAGTACAGAAAATCTTACTATACATCTCTATGGGAAACAGACCCTCTAAGTTCTTCAAAACTAGATAGTAGAAGGGGGGGCAGGGGGAAGGATGATGCATTGGACAGACGATGATGAAAGGATACAGCATGCTGTTAAGTAAACTGCCATATCCTATTCATCCCATATGTCCAATCAGACTCTTAGTTCAGAATTCCCAGCTACTTATCGCTTGGGTGGTATTATGATACAAGGCCTTTCAGAACAGTTACCCTAAAGGATACTATGGATTTAGACATTATGTCCAACTTATAATGTTTGGCAAAAGTGTGTAAAAAAGCACAAGCAGCAGCAGCTGCATGTCTTATCCACAGAAGAAGTCCTGAAAAAGTTGTTGGATGTGGTCACTGACCTTGCAGAATGAGCTTTAGATTTAAATTATGAAAGTCAATTACTGGAGTTGATGAATGTTAGGCAAGCTGACATTCATTTGGGCAAAGTAATTTAGACTTTAGTACCTAATCTCTTCGGGGTAAAGGGCACAGACAATCAGAGGTCCTTCTTGATGGCCTTGGATCTATGAAGAACCACAATTGTCTATGCATGTTCATGGTGTAAAGCAGATATTCTCCTTTCTTAGAGTGTTTTGGAAAGAACCCCAGCAGAGGTATGGGCTGGTTAAGGTTATATTCAAATGCCACCTTGGGGAGAAAAGACAGATGTGCAAAGAAAAGCTGTCTTTGTATAAAACTAGACAAGATGGAAAAGGTGATCATGCATGGAACTCTGAAATTTTCCTGGCTGATATTATTGCCACAATGAATATTTTTTTTTAAACAGAATTTTACAGAAGTGGTTGATGCTAGTTCAAAGGGGGCAGAGATTCTAACACAAAAGTGAAAAACCAGGGAGTGACTGGCAGTCTGGCAGATGAAGCAGGAATGTACCCCTAAGAAAGGCCTTGCAAGACCTATGAGAGGCTAACTAATGGGAAATCAAACCTTTGGTGAAAATGAAATACTGCAGCTAGTTGTACCTTAATTGCCAAACAGATGGATCCCAAAGAAAAGAGTTGTGAAAGAAAAAGGACTTCGTGAATGGATTAGCCCCTGAGCTGAAGCTCAAGCAAGAAATTCTGACCATCTGTGCTTGTAAACACTATAGTAAAACTCTATGAGTAAATACCTTCTGGGAGGTGGAAAGAATATGAACTAGCTCTTGAGACAATAAAGGCTCTCTGGCCATTACAAGAACTGGAGAAACCATGCAGTTAGTTTGAGAGTGAGAAGATCCATGTGAGGCAACCCAGACAGGTGCGAGAGAAGATCCTTTTTGGGATCCAGAGCCAAGGGACTCCTTGATGGGAGAGAGGCCAGATTAGGTGGAACAAGATTTGCTTGAGTCATTATGGAGTAATGAAGATCATTGTGGCTTTGCATCTGACTACTTTCTACACTTGGATACCAGGGGAAGGCATAGAGGAGCTGGACTGGCCACTGTCTGACCAGAGAATCTCTCGGGAACTGCCCCTTTAGTAAAATCAGGAGAAAGCAATTGCTGCACCTGTTTTCATTAGGGAAGTAAAAAGATCACTTCAAGGATAGCCCCAACAGCAAAAGTTCTGATTCCCCACTTGTGAACTGAAGAGACCACTCATGAGGCAACAGAATAAATCTGCCGGGGTTGTTGGTTGGTGAGACAACTGATCTTCCCAGGAAAGTGCATTTCTGTCAAGAAAACAGGCAAAGTGATCACCCACTGCCATACCCTCATAGCTTCTCAGCATAGGAGGTAGGATCAGATTCCTCCCTGTTTGTGTGTATTTTTATATACACACACATCTAGGTATATCTATACATATCTATGGATCTATACATATGTATACACAGACAAACACACACACACAAACATACCAAGCTACTGTCATCATGTCTGGTCCAAGGTACATGGTCTGATCAGTAGGCCAATTTTCACATTGATGTCTTGGAAATGAGGGCAGCCCTCCTAGCACTGCAGAAACTGTAAGACTACTTGCTTCTAGGGATGATTTCCAAACAAATATTCTCTCCTGTTAATGTACCGTCCCCTCAGCCTAAGGGCCACCTTCAGTAGTTAAAAGCACAGAGTCTTGGGATCACATCTGAACAACACAAACAGCAAATGATATCTGAAATATTGTGAGGGTGGAGGGGAATTATTGATACAGGGTGGAGGAGCCTTGGATACAAGAGTCTGAAAGTTGCTGGCAAATGATCCAAAATACCTAACAGTTTAGGCAGACGGAAAAAACAATATCAGATCCAGTGTTGCCTGGTTCAGTAAGGAGCCATCAGTATTACTCTTGGTCCATCTGATCTCACTTTTCTGCAATATCCTGGTGATAAGTGGTACTAAAGAAAAGGAACAGAGAAAGTTGTCTGTCCAGCTGAAGGAGGACCGCCAGTTATCCATGCCCCTTGTCAGAGGATTCTTAAATAGAACTTGTTGATCTTAGCTTTATCCAGACCTCCTTTGTGTTTGGCGATGATACCAGAGAGTTGGAGAGATTCAGCTTACATCAAAATCCATGCCTAGCTTCTAAAAGAAATATAATTTTGCATGTCTTCACATTTATTTTTACTGCAAAGTCGAAGTTCTCTGCTTTGTTTTTCTAGCCCTTGTAGTTAGCAGCACTGCTTTTCACTGTTAAGACTGCTGTCTTCTGCAGGTGCTGTACTCAAAGTACATTATTATGACTGCTGTTGTAACTGCTTATTGGTGGGAGGTTATCTTATACTTGGGCTCTAAACCAGCTGTTTTACATTAACAGGGTATTAGACTGCACTCATGGCAGGAGTGGGCTGATCCAACATGAGCTGGGAATTGCTGGTGGAAGGCTTACTGGGTACTTACCCGATTGGCCTGAGGGCAGTCCTGGGTTAAAAGTATTTTTCTGCTTATATAAAAGCCTCATGTTAGTGCAAGTTTATGCTCATTAATCCAGAGGTCCTCTGTGTCTGGCAACGACACTAGAGAGTTGGCGAGATCTGGCTTGCATCTGAATCCATCCCTTGCTTATAAAAAAATGCAAGTATATTTTTGCACTTTTGACATTTATTTTTACTGTATGCTCTAAGTTCTCTGCTTTATTTATTCTTCTTGCACTTGCATAAAGTTAGTGGCATTCTTTTTCACTGCTAAGACTGCCGTTCTCTGCTGATGCTGCGATCGACACACACTAACTGCTTCTTGGCAATGTTTTAGTCACCACTCTTGTGGCAGGAGAGGGCTGATACAACCTGTGACGTCCGGCCAATACCCACCACACTGCCACCAATTAAATGTGATGTCCCTTACTATCCTGGGTCAGTAACTAAGGGGCTTCAATCCTCGCTACTGACTCAAATGTGAGGTTGTCACTTAAACAGGAGTAATATTTCACAAGTTTCCCCTAAAAGCACAACAGGAAAACACTCAATCTGGGACTGGACTGTAAACTTCTGTCCACCCCAATGTAACTCCCTATTACACACTTCAGAGCAATGTTCCAGTTTAGGATCTCGGATGCACTGACACTCAAAGTAAATTTGAATCTCACACATCCAAACGCTTCTGGGAAAGCCTGACACAGATTTCCAGCTGTGTCCCTTCCCCAAAATAATACAGTAATGTTGCCACCAATCACAGTGTCTTCATGCTCTTCTAAAGGGGGTGTGCAATTATGAAAATTAAATGTCAAAATAAATGATAGCTATAACCAGAAGCGATCAGGCCTTCAAGGTGACCTGGGGAGTATCAAATAGGTATAAGCACTCTCTATTCTCTAAAGAACAAACAGATTTCCAGCCACAATGTAAAGTAATGAAAAACGCTTGAGAATAAGTAAAATTACAAGAATGCAAATCAATAATGTTCAATAAACACCAGAATTTAATCACCAGAAATGTAAAATTAAACCATAAGACAGAAGTCCATCATTCCAGAAAAACTTGATCTTAATAACTTAACTTTTCTAATCTAACTGCAGAATACTGTCCCTAATCTAATTTAACACACAACAGCGAGACAAAGGCAGGCTTACAGTTTTTTGGGGAGTTCTTGTTTCTTTGGTTATCACTGCACAGCAATGTGACTGCAACACTTCACAAGCTGCTCAGCATTTAACTAACTACTCAGCTAACAGTCTCAACTGTCTTATTTTAAAAATAGCAGTCAGCTGTTTGAAAAAAGTTATTTTTCCTGTCAATCAGCTGTTCAAACAACCCCCTAGCAACCAGGAATACTCTAATGACATCACCTACTGTTTCAACTGATAGTCCATAGTATTTTAGAATCTTCCTCTCAAACATGCACAATTAGAAATGTATGAAAACACTGACGGATTTTTTAAACATTCTGTTTAAACAGGGGGAAAAATAAACATTTTGAAACTTATTTACATTTTCACAATTAGGCTTGCTGGCCTACAAGTTAATTTGAGAATATACACAAATCGCCTGCCAGACCTGCTAACACAGATGACAGTGTTTTCAGTTTCTTCACATTTCTCACTCCCCCTTACGACTCAAGCACAATTTTCAAGTGACCCTTGAAAACCGATGCTCAAGAAAAATGGGGCTACCTGAGAATATTAACCCACTCCTCTCCTGGACAATCCATCAGCATTAGCATTATTAACCCCACTGCAATGTTGTATGTTCACATTATATGCTTGCAGTCCTAGGCTGCATCTCAGTAACTTGGCACTTTGCTTAATGACCCTATTAAGCAATGTTGGAGGATTATGATCTGTGAGTACAGTGAATTTTCTCCCATAAAGACAGGGCTGTAGCTTTTGCAATGCCCACACTATGGCCAAACACTCTTTCTCCACAGATGCATAACACTTTTCTCTAAGTTGGACACTGTGGCTCAGATAAACCACTGGGTGCTCTTCTCCATCTGCAGAAACTTGGCCGTACACAGCCCTCATCCCATAATTTGAAGATCTACCCATACAATAAATTATTTATTGCAATCTGGTCTGGCTAACACAGGGGGTCCTCCCTAAATCTTTTCATTTTTGGAATGCCTGTACACAATCTGTGGTCCACGCTACCTTGTCCAGTTTATTCTTCTTAGTTAGGTCTGTAAGGGATGCAGCTATGGTACTGTTAATTGGGCACACATTTACAATATTACCCCACTGTCCCTAAAAATGCTCTCACTTGTTTCTTAGTAACAGGAATTGGCCATGCTTGAATAACCTTCACCTTAACAGGTTCTGGCCTAATTTTCCCAATTCCCACTCTGTGTCCTAAGTGAGTGACTTCTGCCATACCCACTTGACACTTACTGGGTTTAATGGTTATTGCTGTCTTACTTAATCTATCCAAGACGTCTCCTCACATGTTGGAGATGTTCCTGCTAGGAGTGGCTGTAAATAGTGATGTCATTTAAGTATTCTAGAGCATACTCCCTTGCTCCTACCAAGATACAGTCTCTACCAGCCTCTGGAAAATTGCTGGGGCATTTTTCATTCCAAAAAGCAACCTAGTATATTCATACAATTTGGAAGGGGATACAAAGTCTGACCTTTATCTAGCAGTAGAATTCAAGGGTACCCACCAGTACCCCTTAGTCAAATCAATAGTGGTCAGATACCTAGCCCCACCCAGCTGTTCTAGGGCTTTGTCTGTCCTCGGCATAAGGTACGCATCTGACTCTGTCCAACTATTTAATTTCCAGTAGTTTACACAGAATCTCACACTAACATCCTTCTTTGGCAATAGCACTACTGAGGAAGCCCAAGCACTGTTAGACTATTGAATTACTCCCAGTTCTAGCATTTATTTATTTATTTTATTTTACATTTGTTGACCGGGATAGTCCGACTGGATGCATGTCCATTTTCAGTGGAGGCCCAGGGAGAAAAGCTCCAAGGATAAGCAGATACAGCATTACATAATACCAGCTTTACATATTACAAACAGACTATTTACAGAGATTACATAAGTAAGCAAGTTAAACAAGTCAAATCAATAGTGGTCAGATACCTAGCCCTCCCAGATGTTCTAGGGCTTTGTCTGTCCTCGGCATAGGGTATGCATCTGACTCTGTCCAACTATTTAATTTCCAGTAGTCTACACATCTTACTACTTCTTTCAGAGTCTGCTTCACTCTCAGGAACTCTAAAAGGAACCTGCTTAATAGGTTTTTGGGATCATGTGTCCACATGGTGCTGCACCAAGTCAATACACCCAGGTGTCTCTGTGAACATATCTTCAAATTCCTGCAATACCATTTCTACCTCCTGGACTTGATTAGGAGTTAACTGCTGTGATATAGCAATCTCTTCCACAGTGGTGGCAATCCTAGCTTCACCCAAAAGATCAGTTACCATATCCCCTTTCAGACTCTTCCTACCATCCACTACGAATGCTCGATACTAGGGCCTCCCTGTCGTGATACGGTTTCATCATATTCACATGGTACAGTTTGTGCCCTTGTCTCCTACCTACCTAATTTACTATGTTGTTTACATCATTGGTTTTCCTCATCACATGAAAGGGTCCCTCCCAAGCTGCATGTAACTTGCTATGTCTAACAGGAACAAGTACCATCCCCCTTCTGCCCCCTCAGCATACTCTCAGGCTTGAGTATTCCTGTCATACCACACCTTTTGTTGTTGGGCCACTGCTAGGTTCTCTTCAGCTAAACCCATGAGCTCCTTAAGTCTTGTCCAAATGTTGAGAACATAAGTTACAACAAACTCCTTGTGAGATTCACTCTCACCTTCCCACTCGTCTCAAATTAAATATAAAGGGCCCCTCACCCTATGCCCATTTAAAAACTCAAAGAATGAAAAACCTGTAGATTCCTGCGGTACTTCCATATATGCAAATAACAGATGGGACAAATACTTGTCTCACTCCCTTTTAAACTGGTATGCAAATGCCTGTCGCCATAGACTTCAATGTAGGGTTTAACCTCTCCACGAGGCCATTAGTTTGGGGATGGTAGGGGTGGTCTCGGTCAGTATCTCCTGTGGAAATCCTACTTTGCTGAAGATTTCTAACAAAGCATTTGCCACCTTCTCTGTCTCAATAGATAACACAGACACTGACTCAGGATATCTACCACCACCAAGATGCATTTCTTTCCTCTAGAACTTGGAGCAACTCACGGGTCCCACAATATCCAAAACCACTCTCTGAAATGGCTCTTTGATAACAGCAAAGGCATTAAAGTACAGTTTTGTACCTACCATAAATGTAGATGTCCGATAGGTATGCATCTGCAGTCATAACATATGGGTTGTCCTGCCTCAGGCAGCCCTTCGGTCGGCCGGATTCCAAAGTCTGGGTCTGGCCTCGGCTGATGTCGCACTTTCCCCGACGTCAGAGCGTCTGGGGTATAAAAGCATCAGCCGACGCCATTTTCCTCAGTTTTTCTTGCCCCAGATGCCAGGTGCCCTCTAGGAAGGCTAAATTTGGATATAAGCAATAAAGTTCCAAACATTTGCAAAATTATGTATATACAAACAAATACACCATAATAGATTCCCCCAGCTAGCTAAAAGAGGGGTAAGCACCCTAGGAGTACCACAGAGGGGTAGGAGGGAGGGTAATCCTGACTGCAGATGCATACCTATCGGACATCTACATTTATGGTAGGTACAAAACTGTACTATGTCCTTCAAGGATGCATCTGCAGTCATAACATATGGGTAGAATACCATAGCCAATCTGGGGGAGGAGGTACTAAGAAAAGGATGGTGTAGTTAAGATCCCATGCAGGACTGCAGTAGCAAAACCTGCTCTGTATCTGGAGTATAAAGGCAGATTGTAATGTTTGGCAAATGTATGCACGGAGCTCCAAGTAGCAGCTTCTAAAATGTCCTTGGTAGCCACCCCTCGTAGGAAGGCTGTAGTGGTGGCCATGGCCCTTGTGGAATGAGGCCTGATGTTTGCAGGAACTGTCTTTCCATGAAAGGAGTAACAAAAACGAATGCAATTTCCTATCCATTTTGAAATTGTTTGTTTGGAAATTGCTTTTCCTTGCACCCCACTAGCATACGCTACAAATAGTTGGTCAGTTTTTCTGCTACTTTTAGTTCTGTCCAAGTAGTAGCGTAGTTGTCTGTGTATATCCAGGGTGTGCAGAAGTATTTCCCCTCTTTTGTGGAATTGGGAAAAACGTAGCCAAGTGAATAGCTTGGTTCAAGGATACTCTAGATACCACCTTTGGCATAAAAGTAGGATTGGTTCTTAGTGAGACTCTGTCCTGATGGAAGATAAGAAATGGCTGTACTACCATTAATGCTTGTAACTCAGATACTCTTCTTGCTGAAGTTATTGCAAGAAGGAATGCAGTTTTCCAAGACAGAAACTGTAGATCCGCTGATGCTGCTGGTTCAAAAGGAGGAAGTGTTAGTTTCTTCAACACAAAGTTGAGATCCCAAGCAGGTAGAGGAGGTTTTCTTGGAGGTTTAATATTTTTTTATCCCTCTCAGAAATTGCCTGAGGAGAGGGTGTGAGAAGATAGGCGGATCCACATTGTATTCTGCTGAAATTGCTGAGGCATGAATCTTAATGGAGGAATAGGACAGGCCATTGTGGAACAATTCTGCTAAGTATTCCAGAATATGTGTGATGCTTGCCACTGTCACATCTGAGCCTTTTGATGTGTTCCAAATGAGGAATATTTTCCATTTAGCTGAGTATGTCTTCCTTGTGGAAGGGCGGCAAGCTTCCATGATAATGTCCTTCACCCTCTGTGACAAAACATTCTGATTGGGATTTAAGGAATTTTCCAGGCAGTTAGCTGCAATGTTTTCAAGTTGGGATGCATGATCTTGTAATTGTTCTGCGTCAGAAGAAGAGGCCATAGGGGGAGAGGCCATGGTTTTGCCTGTGACATGCTCCTCAATAGTGGATACCAGTGTTGCCTTGGCCAGTCTGGAGCTATCAGAATCACTCTCGGCTGTTCCTCCCTGATCTTCAGTAGAACCTTGTACATTAATGGGAGAGGTGGGAAGGCATATACTTTTAGAGCCTTCCAGCTGAAAGAGAGAGAATCCACCCTCCAAGCTAGTGGGTGGTATGTCCTTGAGCAGAATGTCTTCAGTTGATGGTTGAGGGGGGAGGCGAACAGATCTATCTCTGGCATTCCCCATGTCTTTGCTATGAGTTGGAAGATGTCTGGGTGCAGCATCCATTTGTGTGCATCCATGGTAGTTCTGCTTAAGCTGCCTGCCAGTGTGTTCTCTTTTCCTGGCACGAACTGGGACTGTAGTTGGATATTGAGTTTCAGGCATAGATCCCATAGATTCATAGCCAGCCGGCATAGAGGGTAGGAGTGTGTGCCTCCCTGCTTGTTTATGTACCACATGACCGTGGTGTTGTCTGTCCTTATTAACAGATGGCCTTCATGGAGGAAGGGTTTGAAAGCCTCAACTGCATGCATCACTGCCAGCATTTCCTTTTGGTTTATGTGCATGCGTAGCTGCCCTTGAGACCATAGGCCTTGGATACATTTGCCCTCCATGTGTGCTCCCCATCCTCGGTCTGAAGCGTCCATGGTGATGGTTTGTTTTGTTTTTGGTTTGTTGAAAGGCAACCCTCTGTTGGACTGGCAGGCCTGAGCCCACCACAGGAATTCCTTTTGAAGGCAAGGAATGATTGGTATCAAGGTATCTAAACTGTGACTGTGTTGAGACCATACACTCCTTAGGCACCATTGTAATTTTCTCATATGCAGCCTGGCCTGTGGTATCAGAAGTATGCAGGATGCCATGTAACCCAGGGCCTGCAGGATTTTCCTTGCAGTAAGCTGAGTTTGTCTTGTCAGAATCATGAAGTAATCCGGAAGTTGTTTTTGTTTTTCTTCTGTGAGAAAGGCCATTTGGGTGGTTGTGTCCAGATCTGCACCCAAAAAGGTTATCCTCTGGGATGGAACAAGTCTTGACTTTTGGATGTTGACTGTGTATCCCAAGGCCTGTAGCAGGTGGATGGCATAGTCCAAGTCCTTTATCAAATTTCCCTTGTTGTCCGCTTGTATAAGGCAGTCGTCCAGGTATGGATAGATTTGAATCCCCTGTAGTCTGCAGTGTGCAATTACTGATGCCAGGCATTTCGTGAATACTCTGGGCGCAGTAGATAAGCCAAAGGGCAATGCTGAGAATTGATAATGCTCTGATCCTGCAAGAAATCTGAGGTGTCTTCTGCAACTTGGTCGAATAGGGACGTGCAGGTATGCCTCCTTGAGATCTAGAGTCACCAGCCAAGACTCCTTGCCCAACATGGAAAGAAGTTGCTGTAGGGTCAGCATCTTGAATTTTGGCACAATGAGATAAGCATTGAGTGCGGACAGGTCGAGAATAGGCCTCCATTGTTTTTCTTTTCTTGGTACAAGGAATAGTCTGGAGTAAAATCCTTGGCCTTGTTCTGAAAGTGGTACCTTTTCTATAGCTCTCATTTGAAGCAAGTTGTTGATCTGCTTTAAAGCCTCTGCCCTCTGATTTGGTGGTAGGCTTGGCATTCCATTTCTTTTTGGCAAAGTGTGGAAGTGGAACCTGTATCCTTCGTCTATTATTTGCAGTGTCCATGTGTCCCTTGTAATATAATGCCAGTTTTTTGAGAATAAAGCAAGCTTTCCGCCCAAGGGTGCTTCCAGTTGAGCCCTGGTAGGCGGAATCAGAATAAAGTCATTGAGCCTGTCCTGGTGTAGTAGTAGTTGTTGCTGCTGTTGCACTACGCCTCTGGTTGGCAGGCTGCCACTGACGGCCTCTGTAGGAGCCCTTCGATTGGCCTCTGCCTCTGGGGCATCTGTTCCTGCCTCTCTGGGCTCTGTCCGAGTCTGGAAAGGACCAATTCTTAGTAGGCCAGTTTCTGCTGAATCTCGGAGGTTGTACTTGCAGGAAATCCTTAACTGTCTGCACAGATTTTGCCTTTTCTTCAAACTTTTTTAAGACCTCCTGAGCAGAGGAGCCAAATAAATTTTGTTTCTCCAATGGAGCATCCAGGAGTTTAGCTTTAACATGGTCTGGCAAGGATTGTTCCTTCAGCCAGGCATGCCTACGAATAACTGCCCCAGTCATAGCTGACCTAAATGAAGCCTCCAATGCATCATAGCCACATTTTAAGAAATGATTACTAACCTGCTGAGAGTTGTGTACCAAATCCTGAAGGGTTTACAATCAAGGGGTTCAGCAGAAGAAAGTTTCTTATTCAGTTCATCTAACAAATACTCTTGGTACTGTATCATATGAAATTGACAATTTAATGCCCTGGCGGAAAGAGTTGCAGAAGTATATACCTTCTTTCCCCATCTCTCTAAAGCTCTAGACTCTCTTTCAGAGGGTAGTGGATTTTTGGCAGTGGCAGCCGCAACCCCTTTAGGGCCCTGAGCATTAGTTTCTGGGTCTGCAGAATGGGCTTTATACAAATGGAAATGTGAATCCGGGACCCTGTAGTATCTATCAGGTTTGGCAGGGTCCGGAGGGAGAGTATCAGGGGCTGAGCTGACATCATTGTACACATCAATTACAGTCAAAACAGGAGGTATAGCTAAGGGCCTATGTTGAGGCAAATGTAAAAAGGTCCTTAATCTTTTTCTGGAATCAGAGAATTCCTGACCTTGCCATTGAAAATGCTCTCTCATGGAGTGTAAGGTCTCACCAAAAGAAAACTCTTCAGGAGGGGAAGCCGAAGGGATAGATTCTTCAGCATCAGAATCCTCATAGGGCGAATAAGCCCCCTCCTGGTGGTCTGACAAGTCAGATCCATCAGTGGACTCATCAGAAGAGTGTGGGTCAGAGGGGTCAGTCCTGGGCCTTTTGTCAGGCGGTGGGTGAGAGGCCCTTTCAGGGTGAGGTTGTGAACCTCTAATCAAAGAAATAAGGTCCTCTGCAAGGCTGAGGATCTGAGAACTAGAGGAAGGCCTCTGGGAGGTAGATTTGGGAGGCAAAGCTTTAGAAAGTTTAGCAGCCTTAGCCCTAGAAAAAGCCTTAATGGACATGGAAGCAGGGGGCCTAGCTGTCCCACGTGCAGGAGTAGAAATGTCCAAAGGAATGGTGTCGGACATTTCCTGGGCACTGGTTTCGGTAAGTATCTCGGTAGCCGACTCAGCCGGGCCTCCTGGGCCGCGGTGGTCGGTTGAATGATTTCGGAAGAAGGAATCACCGCGGACTCTGTTTCAGCCAAAACAGAGACACTCGTGGTAGGCCTTACCGTGGTTTCAGCCGAAACCGCGGGCCGCGAGTGTCGGTCCTTGTCCTTCCGTTTTTTCACCAAATGTGAAGTCGGAGTCTCTGACGGCATTTTATATGCAAAAGTGGCCCCTAAAAATTCCTCTGCAAACTCCGACCGACGTCTAGAGTTCGTCGGTTGAAGGAAGCACAGGCTGAACAGGCCGATACGTCATGGTCTGGGCCTAAGCAAGGAAGGCAATAAGAATGGAAATCCTTATGAGGTATTTGTTTCCCACAAGTTAAACAATTTACTTTGTCCGACATCGGCTGAGGCAAGAAAGAGTCCCCAACGGGGTACTTAGCTTTTTCGAAGTCTTCGGTAGCTGAAATTCACTGGATCTGACCGACCAGCACTTGCGAACAGCTTCTGCTTCGGGCGCCGCGCGGCAAGAAAGACTGAGGAAAATGGCGTTGGCTGATGCTTTTATACCCCAGACGCTCTGACGTCGGGGAAAGTGCGACATCAGCTGAGGCCAGACCCAGACTGGAATCTGGCCGACCGAAGGGCTGCCTGAGGCAGGACAACCCATATGTTATGACTGCAGATGCATCCTTGAAGGACATCGAAGCCTTAGTCTTATCTCCTGCTTTATCAACTTTTTGGCACTGTTCACAAGTCCTACAATATCCTACCACACATCCTGCACAATCCCAGACCAATAGAAATTTTGCATAACATGTCTCTTAGTACATCTTATGCCCACATGACTTGAGATAGGAATATCGTGGTATGGCTAAAAGTGGTAGACAGTAAGCTCTAGGCACTATCAACTGCCGTATATTACTTCACCTTCTAGCCCACCCGCAGGAGTCCACTCTCTATACAACAAACCTTTGTTCTAGTATACAGACTCTCCTCTTTCTTGAGCCTCAGGTGCTTCCTTAGCCATTTCCCTCAAGCTTTGTAACACAGGATCTGTAAGTTGAGCCTGTCTCAACTCTACCATCGTGACCTTCTCCAGCTCTCCTTCCGCAGGAAGCCTAGTCACTTCTGACAGCTGCGCCTCACTGTCAGTCTAGGTACCACCACTCACTTCTGTCCTTGCAGTCACCGTGTCCAAGTGAACATCAGTACCCACCAGCAGCTATGGCTCACATTCAGACTTACTGCTACCAGACGGCACAGTCTCTGAAAAGTACAGTTTTGTACCTACCATAAATGTAGATGTTCAAGTGCTAATACAGCTGCAGTCATAACAGATGGGCTCTCCTGCCGTCAGGTGGGTCCTCGGTCGGCCGAATTCCAAAGTCTAGGTCCGGCGTCGGTTGTCGTCGCTTCTTCCCTGACGTCAGTGCGACAGGGGTATAAAAGAACCAGCTGACGCCATTTTCTTCAGTTTTTCTTGCCCCAGATGTCAGGTGCCCCCAGAAAGAAGGCAATACATAAAATTATGTAATAATGCAATGCAATATAATCAAAGACCAGTAGTTGCAAGCAAATACACCATAGAAGAAGATCCCTAGAGGGGAAGGAGGGAGGGAAACCTGGACTGCAGCTGTATTAGCACTCGAACATCTACATTTATGGTAGGTACAAAACTGTACTATGTTCATTGTGCATACAGCTGCAGTCATAACAGATGGGTAGAATCCCAAAGCTAAGAAAGGGGTGGTAGGCAGTAGGTGGAGCTAGGAGGAGCCAAAATGCCCTGCAAGACTGCAGTGGTAAAGCCTGCTCTAGATTTGGAGTATAAAGGTAGGTTGTAGTGCTTGGAGAAGGTATGCACAGAACTCCAAGTGGCTGCTTCTAAAATATCCTTGGTAGGAACTCCTCTGAGAAAGGCTGCAGAGGTGGCTATAGCCCTGGTAGAATGAGTTCTAATGCCTGTAGGTACAGTTTTGCCATGAAAGGAATAGCAAAAGCGTATGCAGTGGGCTATCCATTTTGAGATTGTCTGTTTGGATACTGACTTTCCTTGAGCTCCTACCGCATAGGCCACAAAAAGCTGTTCTGATTTTCTGAAAGGTTTTGTTCTGTCCAAATAATAACGCAGTTGTCTGTGGATGTTCAAGGAATGCAGTAATCTCTTCCCTTTGTTTTGAGGATTAGGAAAAAAGTAGGTAAATATATGGCCTGATTTAAAGCTACCCTGGATAACACTTTAGGCATAAAGGACGGGTTGGTACGTAATGAAACTCTGTCCTGATGGAAGATGATAAAAGGCTGGACAGCCATAAGAGCCTGTAGTTCTGAAACTCTACGAGCTGAAGTGATAGCCAGAAGGAAAGCTGTTTTCCAGGACAAATATTGTAAATCTGATGAGGCAGCTGGCTCAAAAGGAGGCAAAGTCAGTTTTTCCAGAATGAAATTAAGATCCCAAGCAGGTATTGGTTGTTTTCTTGGAGGTCTTAAATTCTTAGCCCCTCTGAGGAACTGTCTTAATAGAGGGTGAGAGAATAAAGGTGGATCAGTGTTGTATTCTGCAGAAATGGCTGAGGCATGAATTTTGATGGAGGAGAACGAAAGTCCACTGCTTAGCAGTTCAGCCAAATATTGTAGTATTTGAGGTAAATTCAGTTTTCCAGGGCACTGGCCCTTTTTCTCATTCCAAACACAAAAACGTTTCCATTTTGCAGAGTAAACATTTCTAGTTGATGGCCTTCTGGCCTCCAAAATGACATCCTGTACCTCCTTGGAGAGCAGGGCCTGCTGCGATGCTAAGGAATCTTCCATGCGGCTAGATTGAGTGTTTTCAGCTGACTGTGAAGAGTTTTGAAGCTGTGCTGAGTCAGAAGAGGAGGCATTAGAGGCAGGGTCCATGGTGGGGAATGCGTCAGGCTCCTCAGGAGTGGGTACCAGTGTTGCCTTGGCCAGTCCGGAGCAATGAGGATCATCTTTGGTCTGTCTGCTCTGGTCTTCAATAGGACTTTGGGCAGCAGAGGAAGAGGTGGGAAGGCATAAACTGTCATTGATGTCCAACTGAAAGAGAGAGCGTCCACTCTCCAGGCCTTTGGATGGAAGATCCTTGAGCAGAATTTTGTCAATTGATGATTTTTGTGGGAGGCAAAGAGATCTATGTCTGGCCTTCCCCATTCTTGGGTTATTTCTGTAAAAACGTTTGGATGCAACTTCCATTCGTGTGGATCTGTCATATTCCTGCTTAGGTTGTCTGCCAGCGTGTTTTCCTTGCCTGGCAAGTACTGTGCTTGTAGTTCCATTTGTAAGTCCATGGCCATGTTCCAAAGTGACATGGCCAGTCTGCATAGGGGATAAGAATGTGTTCCTCCCTGCTTGTTTATGTACCACATAACTGTGGTGTTGTCTGTTCTTATCAATAGCTGACCTGGTTGTAGAAGGTCCTTGAAAGCTATAATAGCATTCATCACTGCTAGCATTTCTTTTTGATTGATGTGAAGGTGCTTTTCTTTTTGGGTCCATTTGCCCTGAATGCACCGGCCTGTCATGTGCGCCCCCCAGGCGTAGTCCGAGGCGTCTGTTGTGATGACTTGATTTGCTTGAGGCTTGCTGAATGGAAGACCTGTGTTTGTTTGACATGCTTGAGCTCACCACAGAAATTCCTTTTGCAGCCATGGAATTAGTGGTATTATTGTTTCCAAACTGTGGCTGTGCTGAGACCATATGTTTTTTAGGTACCATTGTAGTTTTCTCATATGCAGCTTTGCACATGGGATTAGTAAGATGCAAGATGCCATGAATCCCAGAGCCTGCAGGATTTTCCTTGCAGTCAGCCTGGTGCAATTTGCCAGTGTTCTGAAATATTGAATTAGTTGCCCCTGCTTCTCTGGCGTGAGGTAGGCCATCTGGGTGTTTGTGTCCAAATTGGCACCCAGGAAAATTATCTTCCGAGAGGGTATTAGTCTTGATTTCTCTTTGACTGTGTATCCTAGAGAGTTTAATAACATTATTACATAAGCCAGATGTTTCAGAAGAATGTGCTTGCTGTCCGCTTGGATCAGGCAGTCGTCCAAATAAGGGTATATTTGTATCCCTTGAAGTCTGCAGTAGGCAATTACTGATGCCAGGCATTTTGTGAATACTCTGGGTGCAGTAGATAAACCAAAGGGCAATGCAGAGAATTGATAATGGGTTGAACCTGCAAGAAATCTGAGGTATCTTCTGCAATTTTGTCTGATTGGGACATGCAGGTATGCCTCCTTGAGGTCCAATGTTACCAGCCAAGACTCCTTGCCCAGCATGGGAAGACGTTGCTGTAGAGTGAGCATCTTGAATTTTGGTACGAGTAGGAATGTGTTTAGGATGTAAAGATCCAAAATAGGTCTCCAATCTTTTCCCTTCCTTGGCACCAGAAATAGCCTGGAATAAAAACCTTGACCTTGTTCGTGTGTAGGTACCTCTTGAATAGCTTTCATGTTTATAAGATCTGAAATTTGCTTTTGTGCCTCTGCCTTTTGATTGTGTGGCAGGTTTGGCATGCCTTTCATTTTTGGAAGGGTATGAAAATGGAATTTGTAGCCTCTGTTTATAATGTTCAGGATCCATTTGTCCTTTGTGACAATATGCCAAATTTTTGAGAATAGTGCCAGCTTTCCTCCTAAGGGGGCTGCCATTTGAGACCTGGTTGGCATGCAAAGGGGAAAGTCATTGGTTTTGCTTTCTGAAAGATTGCGAGTTGTCCTCACCACCTCTTTGTGTAGGAGCTTGCCATTGTCTGCCTCTGTATGAGCCTTGTGTTTGGCCTCTGCCCCTTGGGCGTCTGTATCTGCCTCTTTGGGGTCTGTCTGTGGCAGGAAAGGACCAGTTTTTGGAAGGCCAATTTCTACTAAAACGTGGGGGGTGAACCTGCAGAAATTCTTTCACAGTTTGCATTGATTTAGCCTTTTCCTCCATTTTCCGTAATACTTCCTCAGCATTTGCCCCAAATAGTACATCCTTTTGAAGAGGGGTGTCTAGTAATTTAGCTTTGACATGATCAGGCAAGGCCTGTTCCTTGAGTCAGGCATGCCTACGTATGACTGAGCCTGTAACAGCAGCTCTACATGAGGCCTCTAGAGCATCAAAACCACATTGTAAGGTATGTTTACCCACTTGTTCTGCACTATGCATCAAATCCTGCAACTCCTTCATGTCTGGTTGTTCAGGTTGTGACATTTTACTTTTTAATTGAGATAGCAGAAACTGTTGGTATTTTAGCATATGAAACTGACAGTTTAAGGCCCTCATGGATAAGGTAGCTGAGGTATATACCTTTTTTCCCCACCTTTCTAAGGATCTGGAATCTCTCTCGGAAGGCAATGGGTTTTTGGCAATGGAGGCCTTAACTCCCTTGGGCCCCTGTGAGATGGTTTCTAGGTCAGCAGCATGGCTTTTGTATAGAAATTGGTGTGAGTCAGGAACCCTGTAGTACCTGTCAGGCTTAACTGGAGCTGGAGCTGGAGGAAGAGAGTCCGGGTTAAGGCAGGCCTCCGAGTAAACATCATCTAGGATGTCCAGGACAGGAGGTATAGCCAGAGGCCTGTGCTGGGGTAACAAAAGAAATTCCCTGAGCCTTTTCTTGGAATCTGAATAATCCTGGCCTTCCCAGTGGAAGTGTTCCCTTAAGGTATGCAGAGTTTCACCAAATGAGTAATCCTCAAGGGGGGATACAGAAGGAATCTATTCCTCTGCATCAGAGTCTTCAAAAGGGGAGTAAGATTCCTGATAATCAAGAGTGCTCTGAAATAATGGAGGCCTGATCAGAGGAGGGGGAATCTTCCTCCACTCTGGGTCTTTTGTCCGGAGGTGGCTGAGAACCTCTGATTAGAGTAATTAAATCCTCAGCCATTTTAAGCATCTGTTTCTTAGGCATGGGGCCTGGAGATGGGCCCTGTGTAGCTGGTCTCTTAGGGTGCATGGTAGCTTTAGACTTGGTGAAAGCCTTGATGGAGAAAGAAGAGGAAGGTCTGAAGACACCTTGAGTGGAGGTGGACCTGTCCACATTCTGTGTTTCAACGCCAAGCATGGCTTCGGTATCTGTAGTCAGGGTGTGGGCCGAGGAGCCTGCGACCTCGGGTACAGGAGACACAGTCAAAGATGTGTCGTTGGTAATCAGGGGCTGCGTAGGCGCCTCGCTGAGAACCGGACCACGTGTAGTCGGCTTTGGCGTGGTGTCGGTAGAGGCCGCGGACCTCGAGTGTCGGTCCTTGTCTCTGCATTTTTTAGACAAAACCGGAGTCGGAGTATCCGACGACATAGTATAGTTAAATGCTTTCCCAAAATAATGCTGGGCGAACTCCGCCCGACGCTTAATAGTGCGTTTGTTGAATGTAGCACAAAAGCAACAGACCGAGACGTCATGGTCTGGGCCTAAACAAGGTATACAGAGGGAATGGAAATCCTTATGAGGTATTTGCTTCAGACAAGAAATACAATTATTAACTTTGTCTGACATCGGTCTGAGGCAAGAAAAAGTTTCCCCAATGGAGTACTTGGCTTTTAAGATGACTTCGGTTCCAAATTTTTCGTAATCTCAGGAGCTGGCTGACCGGCACTTGCGAACTGCTTCTGCTTCAGGCACCGCGTGGCAAGAAAGACTGGAGAAAATGGCGTCGGCTGGTTCTTTTATACCCCTGTCGCACTGACGTCAGGGAAGGAGCGACGACAACCGACGCCGGACCTAGACTTTGGAATTCGGCCGACCGAGGACCCGCCTGACGGCAGGAGAACCCATCTGTTATGACTGCAGCTGTATGCACGATGAACATCAGCCACCAAGCCAGTCCCAGCTTCAGGTATGAGATCCTTCTGGGTCTCTCCCAAACTACAGGACCTACATGCCTTTCTCCAAGCCTTACAGTGTGTCACTCCATGTACACAAGGTACTGTGTCATCAAAGTAATTTCCTATCAGGACATCTGCAGGAATATCCTCAAACAGACCTACTTGCCTGCTTCCTTTTCCACCCTCCAGGTCAAGATGAACCCTAGCCAAAGGTATATGATAACATGTCCTTCCCAATGCTCTGACTGGAGTGGACTGCCCAAGCAAGTACTGCTCTTTTCTAACCACTGCAGGCCTCACAATGGTTATATCAGAAGCTGTGTCCCTCTTAGCAGTTACCCGTTTACCATCTACTAAGATAGGATATAAATTTTTCATGATAATTTGGCACCCAAGTTGTTTCTAAACAACTTACCACTGGCAGTTTGTCATGCACACTTACGTCACCTTCTGTTTCTCACCTTGCCTCGATGGGCATTTGATTGCTATTTGTCCAGTCTGGTTACACTTGAAACATCTAACTCCTAACCATGCACTTGGATTAGTAGTTTCCCTCGTTACTGGTGTGCTCTGTTGGAGTGGTTTAGACTGCCCCCCCCATGGGTTCCTTTATGTCCATGTACAGTACTGGTATCCCTTTCCTATGCCGTGGTGCTCTGCTTGTCAAGTAGAGATCTCCTTTTCTCCACAACTCCTCTGCCGAGCTACATTCACATTCTGCGACCCAGACTCTCATGTCATCAGGCAAAGTACTGAGGGCTTGTTCCCTCACCAAAAGGTCTGCCAGTCCCACAAAAGTGGTGACCTGACATCATCTGTAAAAGTAAGTATTTAATTCAGCAATATAATCACGTACACTTTCATCTGCCTTGCATCTATGTTCACAAAACTTTTTTTGTATAACCTTCAGGTGTTAGTTTAAAACAATTTAGAAGACACTTCTTAACTTTAACATAATTCAAACAGTTTACATCAGTCAATTTTGATCTGGCCTGAACAACTTTACAATCGAGTAAGGGAGTCAAGAGTTGAACCCGGAGCTCAAGGTCAAAATCATTTTGTCTACATGCCCACTCAAATATTTGAATAAAAATATCAAAATCATCGCCATCCCTATACTGAGGAAAAAGTTTACTGACCTTTACAGCGTCTGGGGTCTGGTTATTCCCTTCATCATTACCTCCACAACCCTCTCGAGGGGTCTGAAAGCTCCATTTCACACTGGCGCCGTCTCTCATTTGCCTCACTTCGAAACACCTCAGTCTCTCTTCATACTGACACTGCTTCTCCTCAGCTTCCAGACATCACATTCTCTCCTCACCCTCCTGTCATCTGGCTTCCAGTTCATATTGGCGCCATTTCTCTCTAGCCTTCAATTCTAGTTTCCTTAACTCTAGATGGATTCTTAGGTCCTCCAAAGAAAAAGTGGACTGTCCTGTCTCGGCAGGCTACACATCACCAGCACTAAACTGGATATCCTCTGAATGACTGGTCTGAGCTGTGGCTGCATCCAAGGCTGAAATCATTGCTTCCTTGGTCACACTGGCATGCACCAATCCTCTGGCTTCACACTCCTTAGCCAAATGGATCTTTGTCAGCTTGCTAAAATCCTTTGCTGACATCCATGCCTGTTATCCCTCACTATCTAACTAACTAAATAAATAAATAAAACTGTGGTGGACAAATTCTAAATGTTTACCTTGTGGAAGTTAAGAGTGTAAGACCTTAATAAAAAATACCCACAGGCTACTGGAATCCAATTACAAATCCCAAACCGCTGGCACCAATTAACGTGACATCTGGCTATATCCCACTGGACTGCCACCAATTAATGTGATGTCTGGCCAATACCCACTGGACTGCCACCTATTAAATTTGACGTCCCTTACTATCCTGAGTCAGTAACTAAGGAGCTTCAATCCTCACTACTAACTCTAATGCGAAACTGTCACTTAAACAGGAGCAATATTTTACAATATTCCCCTAAGAGCACAACAGGAAGATGCTCAATCAGGGACTGGACTGTATACTTCTGTCCACCCCTGATCCATCCATCCAAAACTCATTTTCCCATTTTGCACATGGGGTTGGGTGTCACTTCAGCAGTGGTTGAGGTGTCACTTCAGCAGTGACGATCATCTTGAGCCAAGGTTTACACCGCTAGGTGGCTAGCCTTGCCACAGTAATTCATTTGTACCACTCACTTGCTTACACACACACTCACCTATGGCCAATTTAGAGTGGCCAATCCACCTACTGCATGTCTTTGGAATGTGGGAGGAAACCGGAGCACCCGAAGGAAAGTCAGCTGACCGCAGGGAGGACATGCAGACTCCAAACAGAAGGCACACCAGCAGGGAATTGAACCACAGAAAGTACAGTTGTGTACCAAAAATGTAGATGTTTGAGTGTATTCACTGTAGCAGTCATTACCATTTGGGTAATCTGCTGGCAGGTTGCCCTCAAGTCGGCCTGAATATCAAAGTCTTGGGTCCTGCGTTGGTTGCTGTCTCCTCTTCCATGACGTCAGGTCATCAGGGGTATAAAACATGCAGCAGACGCCATTTTATTCAGTTTTTCTTGCCCCAGATGTCAGGTGCCCCCCCAAATGGGAAGCAAAAATATGTATATATAAATAAACAATCTATATATATATATATATATATATATATATATATATATATATATATATATATATATATATATGCACTTGAGCAACATAAACTTTACCTTCATCTAAAAGCAAATACACCACAAAGGCTTTAGAATACAGTGAAGGAAAAACGTTCTAGAAGAAAAACGGGGATGGCAGGTGGGTTACCTGGACTGCAACAGGGAATACACTCGAACATCTACATTTATGGTAAGTGTACACAGCTGTACTATGTTCTTCGTGTTTCACTGTTGCAGTCATTACATTTGGGTAGAATCCCAAAGCTATGGATGGGAGGATGGAACTAAACAGCATTAGGGGTGGCTATAAGGCCCTGCAGAACTGCAGTGGCAAAGCCTGCCCTGGACTTTGTTCACAATGAACAAAACATGCTGGAGGGATAGGTTCCTTACCCGGAGACTCCTCATACTCTGGAATAGACTGCCCATACATGTCAAGCAGAGCGCCTCATTGGCCCTCTTCAAAAGGAACCTTGATGATTGGATGGGAGATAGGAAATTCATCCCGGGGGATCATGTCAGTCACCCTGCTAGACAGGGGCCAAGAGAAGTAAATATTGTGGGAAGAAATATCCAGGGAATTGTTATGGCTAGGCTAACATAGGCCCTAGGGCCGATAGCCTAGTACCAACCTATGAACCAACCTATGAACCTACATGAGAGGCAAATGATAATGCTTTGTAAAAGTATGAACAGAGCTCCAAGTAGCAGCTTCTAGAATGTCTTTGGTTGGAATTCCTCTAAGAAAGGCTGCTGAGGTAGAGGCAGCCCTGGTGGAATGTGACCCGATTCCCTTGGACACTGGGTTTACCATGATGCAAGTAGCAGAAACGAATGCAGTGGTTTATCCACTTAGAAATAGTCTGCTTTGATATAGCCTTTCCCTCTGATCCTGCAGCAAATGCCACCAGTAGTTGCTCAGACTTTCTTAGAGATTTGGTCCTGTTCAAGTAGAATCTTAAGTTGTCTGTGTACGTCCAATGAATGCAGAATCCGCTCCCCCTTGTTCTGCGGATTTGGGTAAAATGTTGGCAGGTGAATAGTTTGGTTAAGAGCCACACTGGATACCACCTTAGGCATAAATGAAGGATTGGTCCTGAGGGACACCCTGTCTGGGTAAAATGTAATAAATGGCTCCACAGCCATGAGGGCCTGTAGTTCTGAAACCCTTCATGCTGAAACGATTGCCAAAAGGAAAGCCATTTTCCAAGATAAAAACTTTTATATCCGCAGTAGCTGCTGCTTCAAAAGGAGGCAGGGTGAGTTTTTCCAGCATAAAATTGAGGTCCCATGCAGGAGCTGGTGATCTTCTGGGAGGCCTTAAATTTTTGGCCTCTCTAAGATACTGTTTTAGCAGAGGATGAGAAAAGATGGGAGGCTCCGTGTTGTAATGAGCCGAGATGGCAAAGGCATGGATTTTTATTGAAGAAAAAGACCGACCCCTGTCAAGCATCTCAGTCAAGTATTGTAAAATCTGAGGGATATTTGGTTTTATGTCTGTTCCTTGTGCTTGGTTCCAAGCACAGAATCTCTTCCATTTATCAGCATAAGCTTTTCTAGTACTAGGCCTTCTGGCTTCCAAAATGACCTCCATCACAGATTTACTGAGAGGTGTTGTTTGAATAACTACATGATCAGCCATGCTGCCAGGTTCAAAGTTTGGAGCTGAGTGTGAAGAATTTGATTGCTCTGCTGAGACAGTAGATGAGGTATCTGAGGCAAGTACCAAGGAGGGAGTTGAGACATATTCCTTAAAACTGGGTACCAATGCTAGCGAAGCCAGTCCGAGGCAATTAGGATCACTTCTGTTTTTTCCTGTCTGACCTTTAGCAAGACCTTGGGGAGAAGAGGCAGAGGAGGAAAGGCGTAGACTGACAGGTTTTTCCAACTGAAGGACAGGGCATCCACTTTCCATGCTTGTCTGTGATAAGTCCTTGTGCAGAATTTGTCCAGGTGATGATTCTGGGGAGAGGCAAATAGATCTCTGTCTGGGCTTCCCCATTTCTGTATGATCATGCTGAAGACTTGTGGATCCAGTTTCCACTCGTGAGGGTCCATAAAATTTCTGCTTAGGTCGTCTACCAGATTATTTTGTTTTCCTGGCAGGAATTGAGCCTGAAGATATACATGGTAAGTCAAGGCTGTGTCCCACAATGCCATGGCTAGTCTGCAAAGGGGATAGGAATGTGTACCCCCCCTGCTTGTTTATGTACCACATAACTGTGGTGTTGTCCAGGATGAAGTAAGTCCTTGAAGGCTGTCAGGGCATTCTGAACAGCTAGCATCTCTTTCTGGTTGATATGCAAATGCATTTGTTTTGGGCTCCATATGCCCTGAATGCATCTCCCTGCCAGGTGGGCCCCCCCAAGCATAGTCTGATGCATCTGTCGTTAGGGTTTGGGTGGCAGGGGGTAGAGTGAATGATAGACCCTTGTTTTGGTGACATGTCTCTGCCCACCACAGAAACTCCTACTGTAGGCAGGGAATGAGAGGGATCATTGTTTCCAGACCGTCACAATGCTGACTCCATAAATTTTTAGGTACCACTGAAGTTTCCTCATATGCAGTCTTGCATATGGAATTAGTAGAATGCAGGATGCCATGAACCCCAAAGCCTGCAGAATTTGCAGATAACTGGGTTTTTGTTGCCATCTGCTTGAAGTATATAGTCAGTTGTCTATGTTTGTCTGGCGTAAGGTAAGCCATCTGGGCAGTTGTATTCAAGCTTGCACCCAGGAATGTAATTTTTTGAGAGGGTACCAGTTGCGATTTTTTCTCATTTATTGTGTACCCTAGGCATGTTAGAAGCCTTTTTACAAATGCCAGATGTTGAAGAAGAATGTCTTTGTTTTCTGCTTGAATGAGACAATCGTCCAAGTAAGGATATACTTGTATGCTTCTTTGTCTGTAAAATGCAATTACTGGTGCCAGACACTTTGTAAAGACCCTGGGCGCAGTAGATAAGCCAAAGGGCAGTGCAGGGAATTGGTAATGCATAAAACCTGCCTTGAAGCAGAGGTATCTTCTGCACGATTCTCTTACTGGGATATGCAGGTATGCCTCTTTTAAGTCTAGAGTCACTAACCAAGCGTTCTTGCCCAGCATGGGCAGTAGCTGTTGCAAAGTCAGCATTTTGAATTTTGGGATGTCCAATGAACTTGTTCAAAATCAATAAGTCCAGTATTGGACGCCAGGCATTCTTTTTTGGGTACCAGGAACAGTCTTGAATAAAACCCTTGTCCTTTTTCCTGTTCTGGTACTGGCTGAATGGCCCCCATATCCATGAGGGACGTCTCTTATTTCTATGCCTCTGCCCATTGATTTTGTGGCAGATCTGGCCAACTGTTTGGAATTGGCAAAGTATGGAAATGAAATCTGTACCCCTAGGATACTATGTTTAATACCCACTTGTCCTGGGTAATTAACTGCGAATTTTGAGCATGAAGTGCTAAATTCCCCCCCAATGGGGCTGCCAAAAGATAAGTGCTTGATAATGGTAGAGGGAAGTCATTGAGACTGCTTACTGAAGGGTTGTGCTTTGTTTCCTCCAGATTTGGAGGTAGAGGCACCCCATTGCTTTGACCTGTAAGAACCCCTGTGATTGGTATCTAGAGCCTTTTGAGCGCCTGGATTTGCCTTGTGAGGCTCTGTTGGACACAGGAAGGGACCAATTTTTTGTAGGCCAGTGCCTACTGAATCTGGGTGGCTGCACTTGTAAGAAATCTTTCACAGTTTGCACAGATTTAGCTTTGTCTTCCATTTTCTTTAAAACCTCTTCTGCCTTATTACCAAACAAAGTATCATGCTGTAAAGGTGCATCCAACAATTTAGCCTTAACATGATCAGGCCGATTTTGCTCCTTGAGCCAGGCATGCCTTTTAATCACAGATCCAGTAACTGCGGCCCTGCAAGAGGCCTCCAAGGAATCAAAACCACACTGCAAGCTTTCCAACCTGTTCTGCTGCATGCAATAATGCCTGTAATTCTTTATTTTCCACACAATCAGAAATCAACATCATTTTCTGTTTCAATAAGCCCATAACATGCTGTTGATATTTAAGCATATGAAACTGGCAGTTTAAGGCCCTAATTGCCAAGGTTGCAGACGTACAAACCTTCTTTCCCTATCTATCCAGAGCCCTGGAATCTCTATCAGAGGGGATAGGATTTTTGGCTGTAGAGGCCTTTACACCTTTGGGACCCTGTGAGATAGTTTCAGGATCAGCAATAGGATTTTCGAATAAAAAATTGTGAGAGTCAGGAACCCTGCAATATCTGTTTGGCTTACTAGGAGCCGGAGGTAGGGAATCAGGAGCCATGCTTGATTCTGAAAACACATCATCAACAATGTCTAATACAGGAGGTATAGCCAAAGGCCTATGCTGAGGAAGAAGAAGAAAATCCCTAAGCCTCTTTTCTGAGTCAGAGAAAGCCTGACTCTCCCAATGAAAATGTTCCCTTAAAGTATGCAAAGCTTCTCCAAAAGAATAATCCTCAGGAGGAGATGCAGATGGAATGGACTCTTCTGCATCTGAATTCTCATAGGATGGTACAGAAAATTCCTGATCAGAAGAGGAATCAGAAGAAACAGAAACTTGATCTGAAGATTCATAATCAGTGTCTTGCCTAGGCCTCTTAGCAGGGAAGGGGTTGGGAACCCCTGATCTAGGTAATTAAGTCCTCAGCCATTTTGATCATCTGTTTTTTAGGCATAGGGGCCTGAGCACATGGCTCATGCGTCATTTTTTTTAGACTTAGAAGTTGTTTTTGTCTGTTTTTGAAGCTGGCGTCGGTTTTATATAGAAATGTTGAGGCCTAAAAACACCCTCAGAAGCCGGTGCCTGCTCAGCGGCTACGGACCCATCCAAGAGACATCCGCTGGTACAATACTCTGAGAATCTCGTGGCATACCGGACTTCACATGGGTCTCTGTAGAGGCCTGCGACTCAAACGTAGCGGGTATCAGGGGCTGCGAAAGCACCTCACTGAGTACTGGTGAACCAGCGACTGGCTTAGGAGAAGTTTCGTCGTCAGTTTTGGACCTCGAAGGTCTGTCTCTGTCTTTTTCTTTGCGTTTTTTGTGAACTCCAGTAGTCGGATTGCTATCAGACAACATTTCAGGGTAATTAAATCTGGATCCAAAATATTTTGAAGCAAAATATACTGACGCTTAATAATGCGTTGGTTAAATCTAGCACAAAACCGACATCAAGGCACGTTATGATCTGGGCCTAGGCAAGGAATACAGTACAAATGAAAATCTTTATGAGGTATTTGCTTCTCACAAGTAATGCAATTATTAACTTTTACTGACATCGGTAAGGAGCAAGAAAAAGTCTCCCCAATGGGGTACTTAGCTTTATTTGAAGACTTTGGTTCTGAAACTCGAATGAGAAAATTTCAGGAGTCGGCCGACTGGCAGTTGCGAACTGCTTCTGCTTTGGGTACAGCACAGCAAGAAAGACTGAATAAAATGGCGTCGGCTGCATGTTTTATTCCCCTGACGACCTGACGTCATGGAAGAGGAGACAGCAACCGTCGCAGAACCAAAGACTTCGATATTCAGGCCGACTGAAGGCAACCTGCTAGCAAATTACCCAAATGTAATGACTGCAACAGTGAAACACGAAGAACATCCTCTTGCTGTGAGGCGACAACATTAACCACTGCACCACCATGGCCACCTGTGTCCACCCCTAATGCAACTCCTTAATACACACTTCAGAGCAATGTGTCTCAGCTTTAAGACATCTGATACACTCAAAGTAAATTTAAAACTCACACATCCAAACACTTCTGAGAAAGTCTGACAGATTTCCACCTGTCTCTCTTCCCAAAATAATATTGTAATGCTGCCACCAATCAGAGTGTCTTCATGTCCTTCTAAAGGAGTGTCCAATTATGAAAATTAAATATCAAAATAAATAACAGGTATGACCAGAACCGACCAGGCCTTCAAGGTGACCTGCCACGAGGATGGTGTCTTCCATTGTAATTTCCCCCTCTGCCACTGTTGAAAAATTTGCCACGTGGGTCTGGCAAAGCTCTTTGGGATTTCCAGAACCACATTTTTCCACCCTTCTGGCCTTTGGGATAAGGCCTGGTAGGGATGGAGAAACGTACTTCCATGGCAGAGTTTTGCCTTCTTACTGGCACTTGGGCAGAATCTCTAACCTTTGACCCAAACAAAGACGAGCCATCAAAAGGGGCATTTATAAAGGAAGACGTAAAGGGTTCAGTAAACGTACAAAGGCGCATCCAGGAATGTCTTCTGAGAGCTATTCCTGTGCCTGCTGCCCTACTCGCTCCATTTGCTGCATACAAGATGAGACGCATAGAGGAGTTCACTACAGAGTTCAAAGTCACAAGCTGAGCATTTACCTTGTCCGGCACACCCTCAGCTGAAGCACCTTGGATGGAATCTCCTAGTTCTTTCAGGAGATCCCTCTGAAGTCAGGTGAAATGGGAAAATAGCTCAGTGACCTAAGTGTAAAGGCCGCTGAGGAAAATATACGCTTCCCGTTATCTATAGTTCCAGATTCCTTATTCGGCAGATGAACAAATGAAGTCTCTGCTAATTCCTTCTTGGTGGCCACTGCCACCACCATAGCATCTACTGGGACACCTTTTGATAAAAACCCATCATCAGGGCCTGTAATAAATTTGTTGGGCCTCCTCGGAACAGGCTCCACAAATTCTGGAGAGCCCCACACCTTTCGACTGACTACACCCACGAGTTGGTCGAAAGGCAGAGACACCCAAGAGGTGGAGGGTCGAGATCAGAATGCCTCCAGGTATACGGACTCATCTTCAGAAGGGGAAAGGTCTTCCAACCACCTCTCTGTTTCAGGATCTCTAGGACGTCTGAAAGAGAAATCCTCGGAGGGTGATCGTGGGGACCCTTCTGAATCCTCTAAGTCCATATCTGACGTGACAGACTCAGGGGAGTCCAAATGCTTCCTCTTACAAGTTTTTTTCTGAGACCTCCTCTAAGGGGTACTCTAGGGAGGTTGCAGAAGAGAGGGGACTGCCCATTGGGGCATTGGTTCTCCTTGCTTGGGCTGGAGGATAACACTAAGGATGACACCTGTCCTTTACTGGGAAGAATAACTGCAGCTGAGGGTTGAGTAGTCTGAGCAAACATCACGCTTCTCATCACCTCAAAGGCACAGCGGTCCTGGCCCGAGAGAACCTCTGGCTTCGAAGAACCCGGAGATCCCTCCTGTGCCAAGGAGGATGGCTCCGAGGTTGATGTGGGCACCGAACTCACCTGCAGCGAGGCCCGAGAGGAAGAATCGGATCTGACAAGGGTGTGACCTGACTCTCCTCCCCAGCTCTGACGAGGGAGTGTCGTCTCCCAGACCCCTCAACAGAAGACCGTATTGAGGAGGTCAGAAGTCAGGCCAATTTACCGGTAGTAGTTTTCGGACCCAACAGTTCCACCGCACGGACTTCCAGGCACTACAGCTCCAAGCTCGTCCAAGTAACAGCAGGAACAGAAGACAAAATAGGCACAGTAGTTGGCTCCACTTCCATCTGGGCTGGGCTCATGAGAATTCTGGCTAAGGTCGGTGCACACAGCAACCTCTTGACCACCCGTTCCACACCATCATCAGAGGGGCTCTTGGATGATCGAGAGGAAATAGTGGACGATTTATGGCTACCAGCCACCGATTGCAACAGGGGTGACTGGGGCACTGAGTAGACTGGTTCCAAAGTCAGGGACCGGCTCCTTTTGTGACTCTGAGTCGACTCTGATAAAACTGGTGGAGCCGATGGAGCGGTCGTCTTTTCAGGCCCGATAGCCTTCAGATCCAAAGATGCATGCTTGGACTTCTTAGCCAGCTCGGACAACGGAGCCAAGGAAGAAGATATTTTTGAAGACTTTTCAGAAGAGGGAGACATAGGATTTTGATGGCTGATTCCCTTCTACTGCCACATCAAAAGGACCTTTAAGCAGACCCCTCACAATAAGTTTGTTCCTGCAGGACCCTGGAACTGAATCCATGGCAGATCAAGCAGGAGTCCTGCAGATGAAAGGCACCTAAGCAGTAAACACAGCTAGTGTTATCCATCAGTTAAATCTTCTGTGTGCATGAATCACACTTTTTGAAGCCAGATTGTTTGGCTTCTTTAACTTTCTCACCAGAATCTTTAAACATTTTAGCAGTAATAAAGAGCAAACACTGTCACCCCATTAACACCACTACAGACAGCAAAAAAAAATTAACTCTAGAAAACAAGTTTAATTACTTTTTTTTTTTTTTTTTTTTTTTTTAGAACAGCTAGAGAAGAAAGTCTCTAACTTAAACGACGATCTCCTCTAGCCAGAGGAGATGCCTCTAACTAAAATGACGACCCTCAGTAAAAAGGGATTGCAAAAAAGGGAAGAGGAGCCCTCTAAGTTAAACGGGCTAACACAAGGACAAAATACGAACCCTCTAATTTAAACGGGTTTGTTGAGGATAAAATTAAAGTTTAACAAGATAGGGATAGAAATACGGGCCTGCGAGGGGAACACCTGCCCACACAAGAAAAATCACAAACAGCGGTAACACAGGATAAGGGAAAGGTTTTAAACAGTTTACAATCCTAAATAAGGAGAAAAATAGACCAAAAAGTAAAAAAATACTAAAACTTAGCCTGAGACAGTGAAACGCAATTACGATCCAGCAAAGCGGCAAATGAGATCTGGGAAACTCTCGCCAGGCATCATGGGATAGGGTATAGCGTTGAGCCAGTGGAAGCTCACGAGTTTTAGTATTAGGCCAAGTCAGAACCGATGCACGGTTCCGAACCCAACCGTCAAGAATGAAGACGAGATGGGACAACATAACGTTATAGCTTTCCATATAGGAACTATCTTTGTATTCTTCCACAGCTCACAGCTGCTCAAAGAATAACTTGTTTGCCCACTGAGCAGCACTGCCTTATAGATTAGCCTTAGATTCACTACATAAAATGAACAAACACTCTCCCAGTCTATTCACACATATCAAGGACCTACAACCATAGATGGGCACTTTCTTGTTATCTCTCTATCCAGCTTGGTGGAAGTGCACATCCTTAGGCAATGCAGCAATTGCCTCATGTTTACTGACAACCATTTAATTCTGAAACAGATGAATACAGTACATGTGAAATGCAGCTACACATTGTACCTGAAGGCAAAACTCTCAGTCACAAAAAAACATCAAGCAGGCTGTCAGTGATATCAGCACAACACTCACCGCTATTACCAAGTACCAGAGACATAGAACCACATTAGTGGAGGTCCTAACTATATAACTTACCCAAACCTCAAAGGCCACCTAGACACAGTCCTCAAAAACTCCACATACACACAAATAAAAAGCACAAAACATTCAAACCTGCATCTCATAGCATCTCAGCTACCCAGCACATACAGCATAACACTAACCCCCCCAATATTTTGGTGATAGGGTACTCCACTGTGAGACACAGCGACATCCTTCTTAAAAGGCTGAATAAAGAGAAGGTCAGTTAGTTGTCTGTTAAGGGCCAGGATTTGACAGATCACGCAGCACTCTGGTCACTAAAAAACAAGTATCAGCAGGACTCTTGTCATAGTCCATGTGGACATAAATGATCCAATATGTACCTTTCTGGACTATCTGCAGAGAGATGTGATAGAGTTGTCAGAAAATGTGGGTACGAGCCTAGCACTTACCTTCTCCAAGGATGATGGCACAATACCAACAGAAAATTATTGACTAATAACTGTCGTAGCTACTTCTGTCACTCCAAGGGGGTTCAACATTTGTCAGTCTGGGGAACATGACTGACAGGCCATACTGCTTTGCCAGAGATGGACTGCACCTTTCATTGCTAGGCTTCTGGATACTGGGCAAAACATCTACCTCCATAGGCATCACCAAACAGATAAACCTTCCAACACAGCAAAACATACTCACAATAAGCTAAAGGTATTACAGCTCAACGGTAAGAGTCTCAACAGCAAACTACACTTCATGGAAGCACTCCTCACCCTGGAGGACGCTGACATCTGTGCAGTCACAGAGATATGGTTCAATGCTGCAGAAAACACCACAGCAGTGCAAGGCTATAATGCCTTTCACACATTCAAACCACTCACTGCAAAGAAAAACACAAACGGTGGAGGTGTATTTATATACATAAAGTATAAGCACACCTCAAGGCTGGTCAATCAATATGACATGTTTGAGCTACTCCATGTCCAGCTAACCATAGGTAAAAATCCCTCACCACATCCTCGCTAGCTACAGGTTCACCATCATGAACCAGGACAACTATACTTCATACCTGAATTTACTTGAATCACTTACCATTCAGCCCAATATCATACTCATGGGCAATTTCAACTGCCCCCCAGTAACTGTGACACATGCACGACCACCAATGTGCAGGCTCAAAGATATCTAGACTTTGTCAATGCAAATGCCCTGGAACAGCTAGTCTTCACTCCAACAAGGGGTACAAATATCCTAGACATGTACTCACAAACATAGGGAGTAATGTACCCTCCCCAAGTGTAATGTCCTCAACTGGTTAGATCAGATCACAAAGTAGTTTCCTTTGAAATAAATATAATTATAGGATCCCCCCTCATATATATATTATATATATATGGATTCACCTTATAATCTCTAAATACTAAAATAGCAAATTTTATTATTGTGAGACTACAAAGCCAAAAGCCCAAAAAACCGACACCCACAACTGCGAAATTCAAAATCACGTCTCCTGTTATGGAGGAAGCTAAAAGCCCTATCCCTCTATTCCGTTTCATACAGACTCCTCAGAGGTGACCTCCGTCTGGCATACAAGGCAATCATGGACCCCATCTTGATGGGACTGTTGCATATCTGCAAGTCAATCTCCACCCGAGTAACCTGGACGCATGGCCTCAACCTGGTCTGTGAGATCAACAAGACTTGTTGGCGAGAGAGATTTGTGTCTCAGAGACTCCCTCATCTATGGAATAGACTCCGTCTCCACAGCAAGCAGTGTACCTCTTTACCCCTTTTTAAGCGCAACTTTAATAACTGGATGAGAAACAGAAAATATACCCCTGGGATTCCACCCATGTCTCTGATGGACAGGGGCATTCGGTGCTGATTTGTCTAAAAATGGGCTAAACTCCTGGCTAGGCTTACAAGGCCCTCAGGGCCAATAGCCTAGTAACCTCCTACGATCCTATTCACATACACACACCACCACAGAAACAAGCACACATATACCTACCTAATAACACTACAACAAACAAAACACAACATAAAAAAACAAACACATCTACCCTACCTATAAAGCAGGAAGGGAAGCCCCCTGCACCCCTGCTACTTATATATATCAACTCCAAGGTCTCACTAAACACACAAACACATAAAACCCACTACTACACACACTAAAACTCCCTACCCAATACCCTTACAAGAACACCACTTATCTGAATCCTCAGCTAAATCCATAAACCACACCGCACATAAGGAATGCAATACAATCTTCAGTTGCCAATCTCTTTAATGAAGAACTAGCCTATTCCATTTCTTCTATTTTATCAAAAATCCTTTTTTCTTTGACAAACAGTAAAGCAGAGTCTAAATCATCGAAAACCTTAGGACCATCAGGAAGGAAGATTTTAAGCTTGGCAGGAAACAGAAATAGAAGTTATGTTCTTACCATAACGTTCCATGTTAGTTGTCTTCTTCTCGCCTTCTTGTTGGATGGGTTCGGAGCCGACCTCGGCTCCGACTCGGCCACTCTAAAAGCTCGAGAGTTGGTTCCACCGGCTCGAGGCTCCCCTTATATCCCACAATGCTAGGCGAGAGTTACCTCAGATCTCGTTTGTAAGCTAACCCCAGCTTATAATAGTAACAGAATAACTCTAAAACAGAGTCCACCTCTAACAACAGGAAGAAAGAAGGGTGACCTACATCCTGATCCAGGAAATATGCACAACAGCATATGCCTAAGAAAGAGGTGGTAGAAAGAGAGGTCACGATCACAACTCCTCTAGGTCTGTCCAGGCCAGGGGAAGGAGGGTGGGGCGAAGAAGAAGGCGAGAAGAAGACAACTAACATGGAACGTTATGGTAAGAACATAACTTCTATATGTTAAGTTGTCTATCTCGCCTTCATTCTTGCTGGATGGGACCGCGTCCTAGCACCTTGTCCCGGTGGCCTAACGGAACAGACTCCTGAGAACAGTGGAACCAAAATTAGCTCTATGCCTAGAAGCTAAATCCAACTTATAATGAGAAATAAAAGTGTGAGGAGTAGCCCAAGTAGCCGCTGCACAAATGGTGTCAATAGGCAGTCTGTCTTGGAAGGCTAAAGAAGTAGCCAAAGCTCTGGTGGAATGGGCTTTAGGTTTCTTAGGCAATTTTTGTTGTCTAATTTCATATACCAGGGAAATCAAAGATGTTAGCCATCTGGATAATGATACCTTTGAAACTGAAAGTCCCTTTCTGCTTTCCGCATAGGAGACAAACAGCTGATCAGATTTTCTGAATTGTTTTGTTCTATCCAAGTAGTACCTCAATTGACGATGAACATCCAGGCAGTGTAATTTTTGTTCAGACCTATTGGAATACTCTGGAAAAAGACAGGGAGGTCAATGCTTTGGTTTAGATTTGATGTCGAGACCACCTTAGGCAAAAAGGACGGGTTAGTTCAGAAGGATACTCTGTCCTTATGAAACAAAAGATAAGGAGGGCGACAACTGAGTGCTTGAAGCTCTGAAACTCTTCTAGCTGATGTAATAGCTACCAGAAAAAGAGTTTTCCATGATAACAATTTTAAGGAACAGGAAGCTGCAGGTTCGAAAGGGGAAGAATCAAAGAAGCAAGAACTAAATTTAGGTCCCAAGGAGAAGGAGGATTTCTTATAGGAGGTCTGAGAAGAAAAACTCCTTTCAAAAAGGCTTTGCAGAGTTTGTGGGACATTAGGGCAGATTCAGAAATACCCACATGAAAATTAGAAATAGCTGCCAATTGAACTTTAAGTGTAGAGGAGATGAACCTGCATGGAAGAGTTCAGCTAGAAAATCAAGGACTAGTTGGATGGAAGCGGTGAAAGGATCTATGTCCTTTCCTTGTGCCCAATATGAGAAGCGTTCCACTTACTCAAATAAATCTTTCGAGTGGAAGATTTATGGAAGCTATCAATATATCTCGAACAGAGTGAGATAATTGAGGAAGCCTGGCTAAGGTTGGAACTGGAGGAACCAAGCAGTGAGGTTCAGAGAGGGGAGGGAGCGATGTAACTGACCCGACTGATGGATCAAAAGATCTGGAACTAGGTCCAGATGCCACGGTCGCTCCAATAGAAATTGATGTAGAAAGGGGAACCACACCTGTCGAGGCCAGTAAGGAGCAATGAGGATCAATGAGGCCTTCTGAGCGATAGCTTTCTGTATCACTTGAGAGATTAGTGGGAAGGGAGGAAATGCATAAAGAAGTCCCCGGGGCCAAACTTGGACTAGAGCGTCTCTGCTGGGTTGGCCTGGTAAAGGGAATAGAGTGAAGTATTCTCTGCACTTGCTGTTTTGGGGAGTAGCAAAAAGATCGCAGCAAGGCTGACCCCACTTGAGAAAAATTTCTCTCACTACAGAGTCTTTCAGAGACCACTCGTGAGGCATGAGAATAGCTCTGCTCAACTTGTCCGCAATATGATTGGACTTCCCGGGGATGTGCATTGCTATCAGAAACCGCTGAGAAGAAATCGCCCATTGCCACAGTCTGAGTGCTTCTCGACACAGGGGATATGATCTGGTTCCGCCTTGTTTGTTGATGTACCACACTACAGACATATTGTCTGTCTGGATTGCAATTGTTCCCAAGGGAAGAGAGTCTTGAAGGGCTTGCAACGCTAAAAGCACTGCTCTCATCTCCAGAACATTTATGTGCAAGTGGCATTCGTTTGGTTGCCATGTGCCCTGGACTGTCCTGCCCTGATAATGCCCCCCCCACCCGATCAGGGAGGCATCCGTTGTCAGTGTAGCAACCGGAGGAGGTGGAACAAAGGGTCTTCCCGACAGAAGATGGGGGGAAGACATCCACCACATGAGATGCTTTTTGCACGCTTGCGTGATCACAATGGTGTGAGACATTGGAAGTTCCTGGTATGACCATTGAGTAAAAAGCATCCACTGAAGGATCCGCATGTGGTATCTGGCTAATGGAAGGAGAGGTATGGCCGCAGCCATAAATCCCAACACCTTTAGAACTAACTTGGCTTTGATTCTGTTGTTGTTGAGAAGTAGTGATACCAATTTGTGAATGTCTGATATCCTTTGATGTGTTAGCCTTGCAGACATGTTTATCGTATCTAGATTTGCGCCTATGTAGGTAATAGTACGACAAGGCGACAAAACAGACTTTTCGCAATTTATTGAAATACCCAGTTTTTGACAAACGCGAAAAGTATAATCTCTGGCCATCAGAAGGAGATGCTTGGTGGGAGCTGTGAGGAGCCAGTCGTCTAAATATGGAAACACCTGGAATCCTTGTCGTCTCAGGTGAGAAGCTACCACTGCCATGCATTTGGTAAACACCGGGGCAGTGGTGAGACCAAAGGGCAGGGCCCTGAACTGAAAATGACTGGTTCCCAGCCTGAAGCGGAGGAATCTTCTGGAGCGTCTGCTCATTTTTATGTGATAGTACGCATCCCGAAGGTCTATAGAGCACATCCAGTTTCCTTTGCCCAAAGGGAAGGATGGATTGCAGCGTGACCATCAGAAATCTTGTTTTCTTGACTGATTTGTTCAAGACACTGAGATCCAATATCGGTCTCCAGTCCCTGTTTTCTTTGGAACTAAAAAGAACCTTGAGTAGATTCCGGATCCTTGTTGGTCTGCTGGCACTGGCTGAATTGCTCTTTTGCAAGCAGTTTTGAAATTTCCAAAGCTGCTAGATCCCTTTGAGCGGGTGGAACATCTGGAAGGGATTTTTTGACTGATTTGGAAAGCGAAGAAAGGGGATAGAATAGCCTTCGAAATGATGGACTGTACCCATTTGTCTTGAGTCAGGGATAGCCAGGCTTCTGGGTACAGTGACAATCTTCCCGACTGCCTCGAAGATGGGCAGTCGGGCAACACCTCAGGGATGCTGAAAGGGCTTGTCAGGAAGGCTTCCCGATTGCCCTGGTTCTGCGGACCCCCTGCCCCTAGGGCGTCTACCATTGTTATTCCCACCTCTGCCTCTGGTAGGAAAACGATTCTGTCGTCAGGCGAAGTCCCTTGAGATTGTTTACGGAACCACATCTTTCCACCCTTCTGGCCTTTGGGGTAAGGCCTGGAAGGAGTTGAAAACGGACTCCGACGGCAGAAAGGGTCTTGCCATCAGTCTCGCACCTAGTCAAGGTTTCTTTCACTTGAGGACCAAAGAGATGATCCATCAAAGGGGAGTTCGTGAAAGACGTCTTGAAAGGGTCCGCAAAATTGCAAAGCCGCATCCAGGCGTGCCTACGTAAGGCCACACCTGTCCCTGCGGCTCTGCTCGCTCCATCAGCCGCGTAAGAAAGGAGGCGCATGGAGGAGTTGGATATGGAATTAAGGGTAGCCAGCTGCGTGTTCATCTTGTCTTGAAACCCGCAGCTGTAGGATCCTTTAACATTTCACTCGCCTTGATCAAGTCCCTTTGAAGCCGAGTAAAATGGCACAGGTAGTTCAGCGAACGCATGGTAAATGTCGCTGAGGAGAACATCCGCTTCCCATACCTATCCATGGACCTAGATTCCTTGTTAGGTGGATGGACAGGTACTGAAGGATCAGCTAGTTCCTTCTTTGTGGCAGCAGCTACCACCATAGCATCCACAGAAACTCCTTTTGTTAAAAATTGTTTGTCTGCTGGAGCTGTTATGAACTTAGAGGGTCTCCTGGGAGTGGGGTCCACTGAATCAGGAGCCGTCCATGCCTTCTTAGCAACCACCTGCATGAGGGGGTCGAAGGGGGACACCCAGGAGGTGGAAGGGCGAGAGCCAAACGCCTCAAGATACACAGATTCGTCCTCCGAAGGGTTGAGGGCTGGCCAATTTCCCTCTGTTTCAGGATCTCCAGAATGTCTGCAAATGAGACATCTTCAGAAGGGGAACGGGGAACCCTCAGAATCATCCAAATCTGTGTCTGACGTGATGGACTCAGGTGAGTCAATGTGTTTCCTCTTACACTTCCTCTTCCGAGGGGCTCTTCTGCCAAATCAGGAGAGGCCTCGGAAGAGGATGAAATCCCACAGGGGCTCCTGAGGAGCTGGCTCTCTGCGGTCCGGGATGAGGGAGTGAGTCGACTTAGCCTGAGGCACCATAGAGGAGGGGCGGACGGAGCCGACTGTGGAGTAGAGCCAGGCTCTAACACACTCCGCATCACCTCGAATGCACCCCTGTCAGGCAGAGCCAGCGGTCCCCGCTCCGAGAAGCTAAGAACCCCCTCGGCACCGACAGTGATGGCTCCGAGGTCGATGTCGGAGCCGAACTCACCAGCCAAGCCCCGAGAGGGAGAGGGGGTCGGACAAGGGTCCGATGCCACTCACCCCTCGGAGCCGGCGAGGGAAGTCCGCGCCGAGATTCTTCCAAAGAAACGGAGCCGAAGACAATTGTATCGGCTCCGGCGTAATCACAGTCTCGGTTCCGACGACTTGGCTCGAACTCAAGAGAGTCAAGGAGGAATGTGTTGATGGATCGGGGCAGGCATCGACTGATGAGTCGGGCTCTGAAGCATCTGGGCCAGTGCCTCGGACTTAAGTAGTCGACTCACTACCCTCTGAAGGTCATGATCCGACAGCCTCGATGACCTAGAGGAGTGAGACCTTTGGCCCGTTCAGACAGCAGGGGAGATCCTGGGCCGAATGAACGGAGCCAAGAGATGGTGACCTGGACCTCTTCCTAGTTGTCGGCTCCGAAGGTCTGGTCGGAGCCGACAGGAACTTCTATAACCTCGGCTCCGGCCGGAGCCGAGGGAGCCACAGAAACTGTGGACTGAGACTTATCGGCTCCAGCCGGAGCCGATGAAGGCAAAGGTTGAGAAACCTTAGGTCTCGGTTCAGTTGCGGGCCGAAGACCTAGATGTTTTAGAGGGCTTCCCTGTTGAAACAGACAGGGAATCCTCTGGCTTGAGTAAGCCTCTAAGAATTAATTTATTCTTTCTTTCCTGCAGGACCCTGGGGCTGAAGCCATGGCACACAGCACAGGAGTCCTGCAGGTGCAAAGGCCCCAGACAATAGACACAAGAAGTGTGAGCGTCTGTCAGAGACATTTTCTGACAGCACGCATCACACTTCTTGAACTGAGACCTTTGCTTCTTTAGACATTTTGACTGAACAGGTGTACACAAACACGCACACAAACACACTAGTTATACCCTGTCAGTTTAATACCACAAAAAAAATATTAGAAATACTAGTAATTTAAACTACAATAAACACACACACCACTAGGGAAGGAAAGGCCTATAGGCCCAAGGGAAGAACCAAAGGTTCTTGAGGAAAAGAACGGAAAATTTTTTGGGTAGGGAATAAAAGTTTTCTAACGTACACTAACTAAGAAAAAATATTAAATTAAAGGGGTTTTTAAAGTCTAATTTTCACAAGAAAATAGTACTCACCAGGAACCGGTAGAAACAACCAACCTCGAAGCTGTAGCGGCAAACGAGATCTGAGGTAACTCTCGCCTAGCATTGTGGGATATAAGGGGAGCCTCGAGCCGGTGGAACCAACTCTCGAGCTTTTAGAGTGGCCGAGTCGGAGCTGAGGTCGGCTCCGAACCCATCCAGCAAGAATGAAGGCGAGATAGACAACTTAACATGGTATGTTTTAAACTGTGCTTTTTTAAGCTCCCTTATTAGTGGCAGAAAAACTTTTCTTTTAGCTATTACCATGGAAGAATAGTCATTGTCAAAACGCACAGTTGTCTCATTAAACTTAACAGGAGCTTTAGCCCAAGCATTAAATATTATTATTAGTTATCGTAACTTTATATTCATGCACCCTAAGTATAGGGAATGGAATTTTACTGTATTCCCTATAATGTATACTCAGGGTATGCTTATGTCATCTACTTCTGAAGGAGCTCATTTAGCTATAGATAATGATCTAAAGTACTGGTATCAGCTGATATCTGATAATAAAGTTAAAAATCTAGATTTCTTAAAACAAGAATTTGATCTAAGAGAAACTTGCTGGTTAGAGGTTCAGATCTTTAGACAACATCTCATTGATAGAATAGATCTAATGTCTATAACAGTTGAATCTATTCCAAAACTGATTGCTGATATTAAATTTACAGCATAAAGTTTCTGATAAAGGTAAACTTTCATATATACATAAAATTATCAGACAAGAAACTTTTTACAGTGTAGATTCATACTGGAATTATTTCACCTCTATTAATGGGGACCCACCAACTCAACAAGATAAACAATATATATTGGAATCTGCTTATAGAACTACATCTTCCATTGTCTGGAGACTTTATACATGGAAATTTTTACATAGATCTTTTTATACACCTTTGATGATGAATAAAATAAATAATAAAGATAATCTATGTAAGAGATGTAATGTAGAAATTAGTGCTGACTAGGCTCATATGTTTTATGACTGTATGAAGTTGAAAGAATACTGAAAGTCAATTAATGAATTTTTGCAGGCTCTTTTTACAGATAATTTCATTATTTCTAAGTCTCTTATATTATTCAACACACCTGTACCTCAATGTGTTAAAAAGATTAAGCTTCCCTTGTTATGGTCTATCCTAGCAGTGGCCAGGAAAATAATAACTAGAAATTGGATTTCAGATACACCTCCTTCGTTCAATGAATTTAAAAATGTTATGAATATAATGTGCCATATGGAAATAAGCACAATTAGAATGAGAACAACTAGAAAAACATCATATTATATTGTATGGGATAATTTACAAAATTTGTTAAAAAAATTCTAATTTCAATAGCACGGTATTTTAGTTTAATTAATTGATCTAATTGTAGTGGATGTCTTTGTAAATACTTTAGTTGTTTTGTTGAATATTATAATAATACCTATTTTTAATTACTTGTATAAAATTGTTATGATATTTCTCTTATATGTTAAAACAATAAACCTGTTTTGAAAAAAAAGGAATGCAACACAATGGCGGATTCGACATTTCCACATTCGATATTATGCAGTTTTGTGTAACTGCACTTTTGACTTTACAGTTTAGTATTTCGAGATTATAAAGTGAAACTCTATATACATATATATATATATATATATATATATATATATATATATATACATATATATACACATATATATATATACACATATATATACATATATATACACACACACATATATATATATATATATATATATATACACATATATATATATATATATATATACATATATATATATATATATATACACATATATATATATACATATATATATATATATATATATACATATATATACATATATATACATATATACATATATATATATATATACATATATATATATATATATATATATACATATATATATATATATATATATATATATATATATATACATATATATATATATACATATATATACACACACACAGCCTGGTGGACCTCTGGTATAACTACTGTACAACAAAAGAAATTCCTGTCTAGAACTGACAGAGCATGCACAACAGAGTAAAAAGTCCTTCATTAGTCTAAATAAGCAAACTGGGGGACTAGTCAAGTCGTCAAAATTAAATGTCGAGGTAAAAATAACCTCCCAAACTAAAAACTACCAGAAGGCATTTTTTAGTTATGTCCAAACTCTTAAAGACAACACCAAACAATGTGTGGGGTAGGTGTAATCAGCTCCATTCATACCCAACCAGAAGATGTAGCAAATCTGCTGGCCAATAAATTCAGCTCAAATTTCACCCCCATCACCTCCAGTAACCCTTTAAATACCCTCCACTGTTCGTCTACATGTTATCACAAAAGAACAGGTTAACTGCAGTCTCCAAGGCTAAAAACATGGCATCAATGGGTCCAAGCAATATCCCAGATCGAAACATGGCCTATCAGTCAAACTAAAATCCCTACTGAACCACAGCCTCCAGACAGCTTTTCTCCCTGAGGAGTGGAGGACAGCCCACAGGTATCCCTCTGCATAAAGGGGGACAGTCAATGGACCTAGGAAATTACACAGCCCTAAGTTTGACAAGTCACGCATGTAAGGCCACGGAAAGAATAATCATGGGCTTGATAAACAATAACATAGGAAATCTCCAAACTCTGGAGGACCCAACCCAGTTCAAATTCATCAAGGGCAGATCATGCCTGATCAGTCTGGTGAACTTCTTTGAGAAGGTCACTGGGGCCACATCTCTCAACTGTACAGATTTTCGCAGAAAGTCCATATTTTGGCCTCATATTTTTGTTTTGTATTTTATAAAATTGTGGTTTTCTGGAAAATTAGTGGCAAGTCGGTAAAGATTAAAGTTAGAAAATAATGACATACATTTGAGTTTCAGACTTCATCTCTTTCAGAAAATGTAAGCCAATACAAAACCTGTTGTTCTATCAACTTTCTAATTTGGTAAGAACAATAATTAAAAATTGTTCCTATTTTTGGGCCCTTGATCCACTTTTATGGCTTTGTCCAGATTTCTTGCTCTAACAGGTTGAGAGGTATGACTTGGGTCATGGATGAAGGTATAAAAAATAGATGTGTAAAATCTAACCATAACCACAGATGTCCTTCTCTTCCATGTTGCAGTATTCAAAATCTTTGGTGTTATTCTCTGCTAGCTACCTGAATGTCTGGCTAGTATATAAAAGCCTCTAGTTACTGCTAGCTATATGAGACGTCTATTGTTGGCCGAGGGAGCGTAGGCCATAAAAGTGATGTCTGTACATAACTTTCCTTAGAACTGAATGCCCCATTAATTGGAAAAGGGGGTTAGGAGGCAGGGAATGGATACTGCAACATGGAAGAAGACAGCTATGGTTATGGTAAGATTTTACACAACTATTCTATGTCCTTCTATTCTCCTGTTGCAGCATTCAAAACACTTGGGTGAATGCCAAAGTTCAAAGGGAAGAAGAGGGAAGTGGCATGGAACTGTTTTCCACAAAACCATGTAGGATTGACCAAGCAAATCCCTCTCTATATCTGGAAATGTGAACCAGTCTGTAGAGTTTAGTGAAGGTATGGACAGATGTCCATGCATCTGCCTCTAAAATGGAAGCACTGTCCAGTCCTTTAAAGAAGACTCCAGATGAAGCCATGGCTCTAGTGAAGTGGGCCTTAATTTCTGAATTTAGACATTTTCCATGGTAGGTGTAGCAAAAGGATACAGCCCTGGAAATCCAGGCAAAAATGGTCTGATTCATCACAGCTTTTCCCAGAGCTCTGGGGTTAAAACAGACAAATAATTGCTCTGATTTCCAAATGGATTTGGTCTTGTCAATGTAAAATCTAAGCTGTCTGTGAACATCAAGGGAATGCAAGACTCTCTCACTGTCATTCTGGGGATGTGGGAAAAAGGAGGGCAGATGAATACATTGGTTTAAGGACAGCTCATTGACCAACCTGGACATGAAGGAGGGGTTGGTCCTCAGGTTCACTTTATCCTTGGGTAAGAGGAGAAAGGGAGGGGTTGCCATGCAGACCTGGAGCTCTGACACTATTCTGGCTGATGTCAGGGCCTCCAGAAGGAGTTTTCCAGGTACAGTGTTTCAGAGATGCTTTAGATGTTGGTTCAAAGGGAGCAACCGTGAGCTTCTCTAAAATGTAGCTCAGGTCCCATGGAGGTGGAATCAGCCTCCTGGGGGGCCCGAGATGCAGTACTCCCTTGAGGAATAATTTGCAGGAAGACAGGATGCTAGAGGAGGGTCAAGAGACAGAGGTTCGACACCATCCCCCACTCTGGAATCATAGATAGACTTACTAAGCTGGGCATAAATCCCTATGTCACTCGATGGGTTGCCAAATGGCTTACTGACAGAACGCAGACTGTAAAAATAGCAGACTCCAAATCCAGCTCCAGACAAGTGGCAAGTGGAGTACCTCAGGGTTCAGTCCTGGGACTGCTCTTGTTTGGCATCTACTTCTCTGAAGTACAGGCCAACACTAAGGGACTCTGGCTAACAAAGTTCACAGATGACTGCAAACTGGGAGCCATTTGAATCCCAAATGATGTGGCTATTCTACAAAAGGGCCTTAGAGAAACAGATGCTTGGTGCCAGAGCCATGGGCTCAAGTTTAATGCCAAGAAATGTACAGTTATCCCCTTTGGGAAAAAACAAGTACCCATGAATTATCACACAGGTGGCAGTACACTAAACACTGAAAGTGCGGTGAGAGGCTTAGGGACACAGGTGGACAGTGGTCTCACCTTCGATAACCACATCGCCACAACAGTCAGAAACTCCTTCTATGTGGCACACCTCATCACTAAGGGCATTTCATCCAGAAAAAAGGAGGTCATTGTCCCACTGTACTCATCCCTCATTAGACCTATTATAGAGTACAACACCTCATTTGGTATGTACCTCACAAGACATCTGCAACAGCTGGAAAGGCCGCAGAAATACCTCACTAAAAGAATCACAGGCCCAAAGCAGATGCCATATGCTGACTGTCTAAAAAAGTCCAGCTATACTCTGTGGCATATCTTCTACTCAGAGGCGATCTCTGCTTAACATACAAGGCCATGTCAAACCCTGAGCTGTTGGACATGCTCCACTTAAAGAAATCCCAATCCCTCAGAGCCACACGCTCTAGGGATCTAAACCTTGTCAACACAATGAACAAAACATGCTGGAGGGATAGGTTCCTGACACAGAGACTCCCCATACTCTGGTATAGACTGCCCATACATGTCAAGCAGAAAGCCTCCTTGGCACTCTTCAAAAGGAACCGATGATTGGATGGGAGACAGGAAATTCACCCCAGGGATCATGTCAGTCGCCCTGCTAGACAAGGGTCCAGGGAAGTAAATATTGTGGGAAGAAATATCCAGTGAATTGTTATGGCTAGGCTTGTATAGGCCCTAGGGCCGACAGCCTAGTACCAACCATGAACAAGCCAAAATGGCAGCAATGTGGACCTTAACAGAGGAATACGCCAACCCTGCTTGCAAGAGTTCACACAGATAGGACAACACTAAGGGGACTTCACAATGAAGTGGGCCCAGCTGCCTTTGTACACACCACATGGAGAATCTTTTCCATTTAGACAAAGATCTCCTAGTATTAGGTTTTCTGGCATCCTGCAGGACTGTTAGCACGTCCTCGGTGTAAAGGTGTCAATAGGGGATCGAAATTCTATCACCCACAGAGTTAGGTTCAGAGATTCTAGGTGGGGATGGATTAGGGATCCCTTGCGCTGTGTGAGAAGGTCCACTCTGTGAGGTAACTTATGACGATTGCCCCTGGTTAAATGCAGAAGGAGGGGGAAACAATGCTTTCTTGGCTAAATGGGAGTCACCAACAAGATGATTTGTCCTGCTGGATTTTTAGAGGACTTTTTGAAGGAGTGGGGAAGGGGGGGAATGCATAGAGAAACATCTCTTTCCATGAGACTGGAAAGGCGTCCATTGCCCTTCCTAAGGGACTGGGGTAGCCTGGTGAAAAATAGTGGTAGCCTGTTCAGAGGGGAGGCAAATACGGAATACCTCACTTGTGGACAATGTCTAGGAACACATCCCTATGAAGCATCCATTCATGGGACTGTGACATGGATCTGTTCAAAGTGTCTGCCTGAGTGTTCTGTGCTGAAGGCATATAAACTGCCTGCAGGGTGATTCCTGTTGGGCAGCCAAATCCCAGGCTTGGAGTGCATGTTTGCATAGCAAGTAGGATTTTGTTCCCCCGTTTGTTCACATACCATAGAACTGTAGTGTTGTCTGTGAACAATTTCAGGGGTCCTTGTTTTAGGATATGTAAGAAGGCAATAGGATTGCTCTCATTTACCTGATGTTGATGTGCTCCCACCTGACTGCGTCTGAGCAGGTACCCAGCACCCTCAGACTGTCCAAAGCAGCTCTCCAGACCAGATCTCAGGCATCTGTGTACATCTCTTGAACTGGGGGAAAGGGTTGTAAGGGAAGTCCTGGGTTGAGTGCGACTTGATCCAACCACGAAAGGATCTCTTTCCTTAGGCATGGAAGGAAGGTAATGCTGAAGTCCAAAAGGTGAGTGGTGGGTCCATGTGGACCTTGGGTGCCATTGCAATTTTCTCATGTGGAGTCTTGCCAATGGCAGCATTGGAAACGTGGAAGCCATATGACCTAGCAATCTGGCTGTCACAGCAGTGTCGTGGAGGACAGAGAACAGGTATTGCTTTAGGTTTTCCACCTTTTGGGGTGGAAGGAATGCTCTCATGACATTGAACGTTATTCTGCACCCCAGGAAAACTTGGTCCTGGGAGGGGTTTAGGTTGGACTTGGAGTAATTGATGTTGAATCCCAGTGCCTGCAAGACTGAGATTAACTGTGTAGTTGGTGGTGTAGGGATCTGGAACATTCTACCTGTATCAGGTTGTTGTCCAAGTATTTAAAAAACTGAATCCCTTGGACCCTGCAATAAGCAATCGCTGGAGCCAGACATTTGGTGAACACCCTTGGAGCTGTAGAGAGTCCAGAGAGCCAGGCAGAGAACTGAAAATGTGAGGAACCCATGGAAAAATGTAAATATTTCCTGTAGTTGGGTCTTACAGGAATGTGTAAGTAGGCATCCTTTATGTCCAAGGTGGCTAGAAATCCCTGAAGCATTACCAAGGGAAAGTGAGTCTGGACAGTAAGCATACGAAAAGTGGGTACTTGAACAAAAAGATTGAGGTGGGAGAGATCCAGAATAGGTCTCTATGGTCCTTCCTTCCTCCTTGGGACTAGGAAGAATCTGGAATAAAAGCCCTTGCCCTTTTCTGCCACGGGGATGGGTTGTATAGTTACTTGAGAAAGGAGGCTGTCTATGGCTGGAAAAGGAGGAGCTGTTTGGGTGGCTGTAGAATGCCTCTTAAAGAGGGAGGGATGATCCAGGTCATGAAATAATCCTTTTCTTTAATGGACAAGACCCACCTGTCTGAGGTAATGCCCTGTCAAACCTGAAGACAGAGAGAGCCTTAGGGACCAGGGGAATGGAGTCGGGGGTGGACAACAAAGGCAGGTAGTCACAGGCTACCTGCCTGTCCTGAAACTGAGGTTTCTGTACAGGAGTCTGAGAAAGCTTGGAAAGGGTCTACTGCTTCCTGGTGCTCTTTCTGCTCCTAGAATGACTCTTGAAACATTAACCTAGAAATCTCCTATGAACCTACGAACTTATGAATCTGTCCATTTTCTAGGAAGTGAAAAGGTTCATCTGTCAGGTCCAGGAACAATTACAGTTGCGCAAGAACTTACCACAACAGTAAATGCTCTACTGATCATAATTACAGTATTCCTGACATACGGGTTGTCACCGGTGATGTCGAGCCAGGGTATCAAAGCTTTACCTTCCTGAAATTTTATGTCCAATGCGTGACCTCAGCTCGTAAGTGTGGGGATACACAAGATGGACGTATGAGTGTGGGTCCTCAGACTATTTCCAAGCCAGTGGCCTGAAGACTACTGAGAGAGAGAGAGAGAGAGAGAGAGAGACGGGTTAGCTAGGAGGGGTGTAGCTTGAACAGGTTAGTGAAAGTACAGTTTTGTACCTACCATAAATGTAGATGTTCGAGTGCTAATACAGCTGCAGTCAAAGTACAGTTTTGTACCTACCATAAATGTAGATGTCCGATAGGTATGCATCTGTAGGCATCACATATGGGTTGTCCTGCCTCAGGCAGCCCTTCGGTCGGCCGGATTCCAAAGTCTGGGTCTGGCTTCGGCTGATGTCGCACTTTCCCCGACGTCAGAGCGTCTGGGGTATAAAAGCATCAGCCGACGCCATCTTCCTCAGTTTTTCTTGCCCCAGATGCCAGGTGCCCTCTAGGAAGGCTAAATTTGGAGAAATGCAATAAAATTCCAAACATTTGCAAAAATATATATACATGTATATACAAACAAATACAGCATAATAGATACCCACAGCTAGCTAATAGAGGGGTAAGCACCCTAGGAATACCACAGAGGGGAAGGACGGAGGGTAAACCTGACTGCAGATGCATACCTATCGGACATCTACATTTATGGTAGGTACAAAACTGTACTATGTCCTTCAAGGATGCATCTGCAGTCATCACATATGGGTAGAATACCATAGCCAATCTGTGGGTGGAGGTACTAAGTAAAGGATGGTGTAGTTAAGATACCCTGCAGGACTGCCGTAGCAAAACCTGCTCTGGATCTGGAGTATAAAGGTAAATTGTAATGCTTGGCAAATGTATGCACAGAGCTCCATGTAGCACCTTCTAAAATGTCCTTGGTAGCCACCCCTCTTAGGAAGGCTGTGGTGGTGGCGGCTGTGGCTCTCGTGGAATGAGGTCTAATGTTAGCTGGCACAGTTTTTCCATGAAAGGAGTAACAAAAACGAATGCAATTTCCTATCCATTTTGAAATTGTCTGTTTGGAAATTGCTTTTCCTTGTACCCCAGCAGCATATGCTACAACCAACTGGTCAGTCTTTCTGTAACTTTTAGTTCTGTCCAAGTAGTAGCGCAGTTGTCTGTGTATGTCCAGGGTGTGCAGAAGTCTCTCCCCTTTATTTTGTGGTTGTGGGAAGAATGTAGGCAAGTGAATAGCTTGGTTCAAAGATACCCTGGATACCACCTTTGGCATAAATGTAGGATTGGTCCTCAAAGAAACTCTGTCCTGATGAAAGATAAGAAATGGCTGCACTGCCATTAAAGCTTGTAACTCAGATACTCTTCTTGCTGAGGTTATGGCCAGAAGGAAGGCAGTTTTCCAAGACAAAAACTGTAGATCTGCCGATGCTGCTGGTTCAAAGGGAGGAAGTGTTAGTTTTTCCAACACTAAATTAAGGTCCCAAGTAGGTAGAGGTGGTTTCCTTGGAGGATTGATGTTTTTGATTCCTCTTAGAAACTGTCTTAGGAGAGGATGAGAGAAGACAGGTGGATTAACATTGTATTCTGCTGAGATTGCTGAGGCATGTACCTTAATGGAAGAGTAAGACAGGCCATTGTGGAACAATTCTGTCAAATATTCCAGTATATGTGCCATGTTCATTACTGTCACATCTAGGCCCTTTGTTGTGTTCCAGGTGTGAAATCTTTTCCATTTTGCTGAATATGTCTTCCTTGTGGAAGGCCGGCGAGCTTCCATAATAATATCCTTCACTCTCTGGGATAGGTTATCCTGAGGAGGAGTCATGGTATTCTCCAGGCAGTTAGCTGCAAGGTTTTCAGGTTGGAGTGCAGAGTCCTGAAATTGTGCTGCGTCAGTAGGAGTGGCCATAGGGGGAGAGGCCATGGTTTCGTCTGTGACATACTCTTTAACAGTGGGTACCAGTGCTGTCTTGGCCAGTTTGGAGCTATCAGAATCACTCTGGGCTGCTCTGTCCTGATCTTCAGTAGGACCTTGGTCATTAATGGGAGAGGTGGGAAAGCATACACTGTTAGAGCTTTCCATCTGAAAGAGAGAGCGTCCACCTTCCATGCTTGTGGGTGGTATGTCCTTGAGCAGAATTTCCTCAGTTGATGATTGTGGGGGGAAGCGAACAGATCTATTTCCGGCCTCCCCCATGACTGTGTGATGAGTAAGATGATGTCTGGGTGCAGCATCCATTCGTGTGCATCCATGGTAGTTCTGCTTAAGCTGTCTGCCAGTATATTGTCTTTCCCTGGCACGAACTGGGACTGTAGCTGTATGTTGAGTTTCAAGGCAAGTTCCCATAGATTCATTGTCAGTCTGCAAAGAGGGTAGGAATGGGTGCCTCCTTGCTTGTTTATGTACCACATAACTGTGGTGTTGTCTGTCCTTATGAGCAGGTGGAACTGCTGAAGGAAAGGTTTGAAGGCCTCGATTGCGTGTATCACTGCCAGCATTTCCTTTTGGTTTATGTGCATGCGCAGCTCTCTTTGTGACCATAGCCCTTGGATACATCTTCCCTCCATGTGTGCTCCCCAACTTTGGTCTGAAGCGCCCGTGGTGATGGTTTGGTTGGCTCTTGGCTTGCTGAAGGGCAACCCGCTGTTCGACTGGCAGGCTTGAGCCCACCACAGAAATTCCTTTTGAAGGCAAGGAATGAGTGGGATCAGAGTTTCTAAGCTGTGACTGTGCTGTGTCCATAAACTTCTTAGGTACCATTGTAATTTTCTCATATGCAGTCTTGCTTGCGGAATCAGAAGAATGCAAGATGCCATGTAACCCAGGACCTGCAGGATTTTCCTTGCAGTCATCTGAGTTTGTCTTGTCAGATTCTTGAAGTAATCTGGTAGTTGTTTTTCTTCTGTGAGAAAGGCCATTTGGGTGGTTGTGTCTAGATCCGCACCCAGAAAAGTTATTCTTTGGGATGGAACCAGTCTTGATTTGTGGATGTTGACTGTATATCCCAAGGCCTGTAGCAGGTGGATGGCATAGTCCAAGTCCTTTAACAAAGTTTGCTTGCTGTCCGCTTGTATAAGGCAGTCGTCCAGATATGGGTAGATTTGAATCCCCTGAATAGGGACATGCAGGTATGCCTCCTTGAGGTCTAGAGTCACCAGCCAAGACCCCTTGCCCAGCATGGGAAGGAGTTGCTGTAGAGTCAGCATTTTGAATTTTGGCACAATGAGGTAAGTATTCAGTGCGGACAAGTCGAGAATAGGCCTCCATTGATTTTCTTTTCTTGGAACAAGGAATAATCTGGAGTAAAATCCTTGGCCTTGTTCTGAAAGAGGTACCTTTTCTATGGCTTTCATTTGCATTAAGTTGGTAATTTGCTTCAAAGCCTCTGCCCTCTGATTTGGTGGCAGGTCTGGCATGCCTTTTTTTTTGGCAATGAGTGGAAATGGAACCTGTATCCTTTGTCTATTATTTGCAGTGTCCATGTGTCCCTTGTAATGCTGTGCCAATTTTTTGAGAATAAAGAAAGCTTTCCGCCAAAGGTGCTTCTAATTGAGCCCTGGTCGGCGGAGTCAAAATAAAGTCATTGAGTCTGTCCTGGTGTAGCAGTTGTAGTTCCTGCACTACCTCTCTGGTTGGGAGGCTGCCACTGACGGCCTCTGTAGGAGCCTCTAGCTTGCCCTCTACCTCTGGCACGCCTATTCCTGCCTCTCTGAGATCTGTCTGAGTCCGGAAAGGACCAATTCTTAGTAGGCCAATTTCTGCTGAATCTCGGTGGTTGGACTTGCAGAAAGTCTTTGACTGTTTGCACAGATTTTGCCTTTTCTTCAAATTTCTTTAAAACCTCTTGAGCCGTGGAACCAAATAATTTTTGCTTTTCCATAGGAGCATCCAAAAGCTTAGCTTTAACATGGTCTGGCAGAGACTGTTCCTTCAGCCAGGCATGCCTACGTATAACTGCACCTGTCATAGCTGACCTACATGAAGCTTCCAATGCATCATAACCACACTGCAAGAAATGGTTACTAACCTGCTGGGAGTTATGCAGCAGATCCTGAAGGGATTTGCGATCAAGGGGTTCAGAAGAGGACAGTTTCTTAAGCAATTCATCTAACAAATACTCTTGGTACTGTATCATATGAAATTGACAATTTAATGCCCTCATGGAAAAAGTTGCAGAAGTATACACTTTCTTACCCCATCTCTCCAATGCTCTGGACTCCCTTTCAGAGGGTAGAGGATTTTTAGCAGTGGCAGCTGCAACCCCTTTTGGGCCCTGGGAAATAGTTCCTGGATCAGCAGAGTGGGCCTTGTACAGGTGTAGATGTGAGTCCGGGACCCTGTAGTACCTATCAGGTTTGGCAGGAGCCGGAGGGAGAGAGTCAGGGGCAGTACTAGCATCAGAGTACACATCATCAATGACATTCAAAACAGGAGGTATAGCTAAAGGCCTATGCTGAGGTAAATGTAAAAAGTCCTTAATCTCTTTCTGGAATCAGAGAATTCCTGACCCTGCCATTGAAAATGTTCTCTCATAGAGTGTAATGTCTCTCCAAAGGAAAACTCTTCAGGAGGGGAGGCCGAGGGAATAGATTCTTCAGCATCAAAATCCTCGTAGGCCGAATAAGCCTCCTCCTGGTGGTCTGACAGAGCAGAACCATCAGTGGACTCATCTGAGGACTGGGGGTTCAGAGGGCTCAACCCTGGGCCTTTTGTCTGGAGGTGGTCGAGAGCCCCTGTCTGGATGAGGTTGGGAACCTCTAATTAATGAGATCAGATCCTCTGCTAGGCTAAGAATCTGAGAGCCAGTAGAAGGTCTCTGAGAGGAAACCTTGGGAGGCAAAGCTTTAGTAAGTTTAGCAGCTTTAGCCCTAGAGAAAGCCTTAATGGACATGGAAGCAGGGGGTCTGGCTGCACCACATGCAGGAGTAGACTTATCTAAAGGAATGGTGTCGGAAGGTTCCTGGACACCGGTTTCAGTAGGTAATTCAATAACCGACTCGGCCGGGGCCTCCGGGGCCGAGGTAGTCGGTTGTGTGGTTTCGGTAATAGGAAGTACCAAGGACTCGGTTTCAGCCGAGACCGAGACACTCGCGGTAGGCCTGACCGTGGTTTCAGCGAAACCGCGTCCGCGTGTCGGTCCTTGTCCTTCCGTTTTTTAACTAAATGCGAAGTTGGAGTGTCCGACGGCATCTTATAAGCAAAACTAGCCCCCAAAAATTCCTCTGCAAACTCCGACCGACGTCTAAGAGTTCGGTTGAAGGAAGCACAGGCTGAACAGGCCGAGACGTCGTGGTCTGGGCCTAGGCAGGGGAGGCAGTAAGAGTGGAAATCCTTATGAGGTATTTGTTTCCCACAAGTTAAACAATTATTAACTTTATCTAACATCGGCTGAGGCAAGAAAGAGTCCCCAACGGGGTACTTAGCTTTTTCGAAGTCTTCGGTAGCTGAATCACAGGAGCTGGCCGACCGGCACTTGCGAACTGCTTCTGCTTCGGGCACCACGTGGCAAGAAAGACTGAGGAAGATGGCGTCGGCTGATGCTTTTATACCCCAGACGCTCTGACGTCGGGGAAAGTGCGACATCAGCCGAAGCCAGACCCAGACTTTGGAATCCGGCCGACTGAAGGGCTGCCTGAAGCAGGACAACCCATATGTGATGACTGCAGATGCTTCCCTGACATCAGTGCGACAGGGGTATAAAGGAACCAACCGACGCCATTTTCTTCAGTTTTTCTTGCCCCAGATGTCAGGTGCCCCCAGAAGGAAGGCAATACACAAATTTGTGTAATAAAGCAATGCAATATAATCAAAATACAGCAGTTGCAAGCAAATACACCATAAATGAATAACCCAATCAGGTTGTATGAGGAGGTGTTAGCCAATAAGCCTGTCCCAAGAGGGGAAGGAGGGAGGGAAACCTGGACTGCAGCTGTATTAGCACTCAAACATCTACATTTATGGTAGGTACAAAACTGTACTATGTTCATCGTGCATACGGCTGCAGTCATAACAGATGTGTAGAATCCCAAAGCTAAGAAAGGGGTGGTAGGCACTAGGTGGAAAGTACAGTTTTGTACCTACCATAAATGTAGATGTCCGATAGACATGCAACTGCAGTCATAACATGTGGGTTTGTCCTGCCTCAGGCAGCCCTCGGTCGGCCGGATTCCAAAGTCTGGGTCCGACGTCGGCTGATGTCGCATTTCTCTCCGACGTCAGAGTGGCTGAAGTACATAAGCATCAGCCGACGCCATTTTCTTCAGTGTTTCTTGCCCCAGATGCCAGGTGCCCTCCAAGGAAGGCTGTAATCAAATTGGAAGACAAAAACAGGATTCCAAACAAATAAATGAGCAATAAAACAAATACACCATAACAGATATCCCCAGCTAAGAGTAACAGGGATAGGAGTGGACCCTAGGCATAGAGGGGTATGGAGGGAGGGAAAATCCGACTGCAGTTGCATGTCTATCGGACATCTACATTTATGGTAGGTACAAAACTGTACTATGTCCTTCAAGAATGCAACTGCAGTCATAACATGTGGGTAGAATACCATAGCTTAGCTGGGGGAGGAGGTATGAACTAGGAAAGGGATGGTGTGGCAATCAAACCCTGCAGGACTGCCGAAGCAAAGCCTGCTCTGGATCTGGAATATAGAGGGAGATTGTAGTGTTTGGAGAATGTATGCACGGAGCTCCATGTAGCAGCTTCTAGAATGTCCTTGGTAGGCACCCCTCTTAAAAATGCTGTAGAGGTGGCTGTAGCTCTGGTGGAATGTGGTCTGACATTGGCTGGAACAGTCTTTCCATGAAAGGAATAACAGAATCTGATGCAATGTCCAATCCATTTAGAAATAGTCTGTTTTGAAATTGCTTTTCCTTGCACTGCAGGGGTGTAAGCTACAAAAAGTTGTTCAGACTTCCTACTGGCCTTGGTTCTGTCCAGGTAGTATCGAAGTTGTCTGTGAATGTCCAAGGTATGCAAAAGTCTTTCCCCCTTATTCTCAGGATTGGGGAAGAAAGCAGGCAGATGAATGGCTTGATTTAGAGAAACCCTAGATACCACCTTTGGCATAAAAGTAGGGTTGGTCCTTAATGAAACCCTGTCTCTGTGGAAAATAATAAAGGGTGGTATTGCCAATTAGGGCCTGTAGCTCCGAAACCCTTCTTGCTGAGGTAATTGCCAACAGGAAAGCTGTCTTCCATAAGAGAAATTGCAAGTCAACTGAAGCTGCTGGCTCAAAAGGAGGTAGAGTCAGTTTTTCTAAGACAAAATTGAGGTCCCAGGCTGGCACTGGGGCCTTTCTTGGTGGCTTAATGTTCTTGATTCCCCTGAGGAATTGTCTTAGTAAGGGGTGAGAGAAAACAGGAGGATCAGTGTTGTATCTAGCTGAAATAGCAGATGCATGTATCTTTATGGAAGAATATGAGAGGCCGTTCTTTAACTTATCTGCCAAATATTCCAAGATAAGTGGGATGTTCAGCAATGAAGCATCATGTCCCTTGCTGGTATTCCAATTGCTGTATCTTTTCCACTTTGCTAAGTAAACCTTTCTGGTGGATGGTCTTCGAGCCTCTGTTAGTATCCGCTGAACTTCCTTGGAGAGAGATAAGCTGAAGTTATTTATGGGATCTCCCAGGCTGTTAGCTGCAGTGTCTGAAGGTTTGGATGCAGTGTTTCGAAATTGTGTTGAGTCAAAAGTAGAGGCCACTGAGGGAGGGCCCACCTCCTGTTGTGACATATGCTCCGTAGTAGTGGGTACCAGTGTTGTCTTGGCCAATCTGGAGCTATTATGATTCCCTTGGGCTTCTCTGCTTTGATCTTTAGTAATACTGAGGTCATCAGTGGCAGAGGTGGGAATGCATAGATTGCTAGGGAGTTACAGTTGAATGAGAGGGCATCTATTTTCCAAGCTTTTGGATGGTATGTCCTTGTGCAAAATTTTGGTAGAAGATGGCTGAGGTGAGAGGCAAATAGGTCCATTTCTGGCTTGCCCCATGTCGAAGTGAGTTGCCTGAAGGCCTTCGGATGTAACCTCCACTCGTGTGGATCTGTGAAATTCCTGCTTAGGCTGTCCGCCAACACATTGTCTTTTCCTGGAACAAACTGGGATTGTAACTGGATGTTTAGGCTCAGTGATTTCTCCCAAAGCTGCATTTTCAGTCTGCAAAGGGGGTAAGAGTGGGTGCACCCCTGCTTGTTTATGTACCACATCACAGTGGTGTTGTCTGTCCGTATCATTAATTGGCCTTGCTGGAGTCGGTGTTGAAAAGCCTCGATGGCATGCATTACTGCCAGCATTTCCTTTTGGTTTATATGCAGATGTGTTTCCTTTGGAGACCATTGTCCTTGTATACACCTACCTTCCATGTGCGCCCCCCGTCCAAGGTCTGAGGCGTCTGTAGTCATGGTCTGTGTTATCTGTGGTTTTTTGAATGACATACCTGTGTTTTCCTGGCTCACCGAGGCTCACCATAGGAATTCCTTTTGTAGGCATGGAATGAGTGGTATGATTGTCTCCAAGTTGTTGCTGTGTTGAGACCAAATGCTTTTTAGGTACCATTGAAGCTTTCTCATGTGTAGTTTTGCTAATGGGACCAGTAGAATGCAGGATGCCATGTAACCCAGGGCCTGTAGGAATCTCCTTGCAGTCATCTGGGTGAGTTTTGCTAAACCTTTGAAGTAATGAGTTAACTTCTCTTGCTTGTCTTCTGTCAGGTAAGCCATCTGAGAGGCTGTGTCTAGTTTGGCTCCTAGGAAGATTATTTGCTGGGATGGCTGCAGTCTTGACTTTTGGAAGTTCACTGTGTATCCCAGAGCTTGAAGTAATCGTATGACATAATCCAGGTTTTTTGTCAACATCAATTTGTCGTCCGCTTGTATGAGGCAGTCGTCCAGGTACGGGTAGATTTGTATACCCTGGAGCCTGCAATGAGCAATTACTGAAGCCAGGCATTTTGTAAATACTCTGGGCAGTAGATAAGCCAAATGGCAATGCTGAGAATTGATAATGCTCTGGCTCTGCAAGAAATCTGAGGTATCTTCTGCAGCTGTGTCTGATAGGGACATGCAGGTATGCCTCCTTGAGGTCCAGAGTAATCAGCCACGACTCCTTGCCCAGCATGGGAAGGAGTTGCTGTAGAGTCAGCATTTTGAACTTTGGTACTATGAGAAAGGTGTTTAATGCGGACAAGTCCAGTATTGGTCTCCATTGAGATTCTTTTCTTGGAACAAGGAACAGTCTTGAGTAAAACACCTGTTCTTGTTCTTGTTGTGGAACTCTTTCTATTGCTTTCATTCGAGTCAGCAGAGTGATTTGCTTGATAGCCTCTGCCCTTTGATTTTGTGGTAGGTTTGGCATGCCTTGTTTTCTTGGTAAGGTATGAAAATGAAACCTGTACCCTCGGTCTATAATGTCCAAAATCCATTTGTCCTTTGTCAGTCTGTGCCAGTTTTCTGCAAACAGAGACAATTTCCCCAAGGGAGCTTCTAGTTGTTCCCTGGTAGGCGTAGTAGAGGAAAGTCATTGAGTTTGTGGTTGTTGGGCAGGTGAAACCCCTGCTACTTCTTTGGTTTCCTGGCTGCCATTGTCGCCCCTGTAAGGGCCTCTGTATTGGCCTCTTCCTCAGCCACGCCTGTTCTTACCCCTTTGAAACTTTTCTGGATTAGGAAAGGACCAGTTTTTGAAGGCCAATTCCTACTGAATCTGGGGGTTGAACCTGGAGGAAATCTTTCACAGTCTGAACTGATTTTGCTTTTTCTTCGATGGTCTTTAACACATCCTTAGCATTTGCACCAAAAAGTTTGTTCTTTTCCAAAGGTGCATCCAGAAGTTTTGCTTTTACATGATCTGGTAGAGGTTGATCTTTTAACCAAGCATGTCTACGAATCACTGCCCCTGTCATAGCTGGCCTACATGAAGCTTCCAGTGCATCATATCCACACTGCAGGAAGTGATTGCTTACTTGCTGAGTGTTATGTACAGCTTCCTGCAAAGTCTTCCTGTCTAAAGGATCAGGAGAAGCTAATGTTTTTGTAAATCTTCTAAGAGATAATCCTGATATTGTAACATATGAAAAAGGCAATTTAAAGCTCTCATAGATAAGGTAGTGGATGTGTAAACCTTTTGCCCCATCTCTCTAATGACCTTGCTTCCCTGTTGGAGGGCAAAGGATTTTTGAGGTGGAGGCTGAAACTCCTTTAGGCCCCTGTGAAATAGTTTCCAAATCAGCAGTATGGGCCCTGAATAAATGGGAATGAGTTTCTGGGACCCTGTAATACCTGTCTGGCTTGGCTGGAGCAGGAGGAAGAGAATCAGGGTAGCACTAGAGTCAGAATACAAATCATCCAGAACATCAAGTACAGGAGGAATAGCTAAGGGCCTGTGCTGAGGCTTCTTAAGGAAAGTCCTAAGGCGTTTTCTAGAATCAGAATATTCCTGACCCTGCCACTTGAAATGTTCCCTCATGGTGTGCAGAACTTCCCCAAAAGAAATATCCTCAGGAGGGGAGGCCAAAGGGATGGAATCTTCTGCATCCGAGTCCTCATAAGTCTGGAAGAGCTCTTCCTGGCTATCAGAGTGAACAGAGCCCTCAGAGTCTTCATCTGAAGGAGTAGGGTCAGAGGGTTCAACCCGGGGCCTTTTATCAGGAGGAGGCTGGGATGCTCTCTCAGGATGGGCCTGTGAACCTCTAATCATGGAAATTAAATCAGCAGCTATGGACATAATTTGTGTCTCCGGAGTCGGCTGAGGTAAGGATTTAGAAGTAATATGCTTTGTTTTGCTGGCTGCCTTAGCCCTAGTGTAGGCCTTAATAGACATGGCCATAGGAGGCCTGGCAGCTCCACGCAGGAGTGACCTTGTCTACAGCAATGGTCTCGGCATTTCCTCGGTTTCGTATCTGGAGGAAAGTCTATAACTGGCGCCAGAGTAATGTCTGGAATCGAGTCGCCGGTAATGCGGTGTCTTCGGTTCGAGCGGTGGAGAGACCGTCTCAGAGGGAACCGGAGCACTCGCTAGGTTTTGGCGTGGAGTCGGTGGTAGACGCGGCCGAGGATGTCGGTCCCGGTCTTTTCGCTTTTGGGAGTTTGCGTCGGAAGATCCGACGACATGGTGTAAGCAAAATTATCGCCGAAAAAATCTTCAGCGAACTCCGCCCGGCGCCTGAGTGCGCTTGTTGAAGCGAGCACAGGCCGAGACGCCGTGGTCTGGGCCCAGGCAAGGGAGGCAGTAAGAGTGGAAATCCTTATGAGGTATTTGTTTACCACAAAAAAGACAATTGTTAACTTTTTCAGTAATTTCTGACATCGGCTGAGGCAAGAAAAGGTCCCCAACGGGGTACTTAGCTTTTTTGATGACTTCGGTATCGTAGAATACAGGAGCTGACCGACCGGCACTTGCGAACTGCTTCTGCTTCGGGCACCGCGCGGCAAGAAAGACTGAAGAAAATGGTGTCGGCTGATGCTTATGTACTCCAGCCGCTCTGACGTCGGAGAGAAATGCGACATCAGCCGTCGGACCCAGACTTTGGAATCCGGCCGACCAAGGGCTGCCTGAGGCAGGACAACCCACATGTTATGACTGCAGTTGCATTCTTGAAGGACATCTAGGAGGAGCCAGGATGCCCTGCAAGACTGCAGTGGCAAAGCCTGCTCTAGTTTTGGAGTATAATGGTAGGTGGTACTGCTTGTAGAAGGTATGCACAGAACTCCAAGTGGCTGCTTCCAAAATATCTTTGGTAGGAACTCCTTTGAGGAAAGCTGCGGAGGTAGCTGTAGCCCTTGTGGAGTGAGATCTGATGCCTGTAGGTACAGTTTTGCCATGAAAAGAATACCAAAAGCGTATGCAGTGGGCTATCCATTTTGAGATTGTCTGTTTGGAAATTGGCTTTCCTTGAGCGCCTACAGCATAGGACACAAAGAGCTGTTCTGATTTTCTGAAAGGCTTTGTTCTGTCCAAATAATAACGCAGTTGTCTGTGGATGTCCAAAGAATGTAGTAATCTCTCCCCTTTGTTTTGAGGATTAGGATAAAAGGTAGGTAAGTGTATGGCCTGATTCAAAGCTACCCTGGATACCACTTTAGGCATAAAGGACGCGTTGGTTCGTAAGGAAACTCTGTCCTGATGGAAGATGATAAAAGGCTGCACAGCCATGAGAGCTTATAATTCTGAAACTCTACGAGCTGAGGTAAGAGCCAGAAGGAAAGCTGTTTTCCAGGATAAATATTGCAAATCTGATGAGGCAGCTGGCTCAAAGGGAGGCAAGGTCAGTTTTTCCAGAATTAAATTGAGACCCCAAGCAGGTATTGGTTGTTTCCTTGGGGGTCTTAGATTTTTAGCCCCTCTGAGGAACTGTCTTGAGAGGGTGAGAGAATAAGGGTGGATCAGTGTTGTATTCTGCAGAAATGGCTGAGGCATGGATTTTGATGGAGGAGAATGAAAGTCCACTGCTTAGCAGCTCAGCTAGATACTGTAGTATTTGAGGTAAATTCAGTTTTCCAGGATCCTGATCCTTTTTCTCATTCCAGACACAAAACCGTTTCCATTTTGCGGAGTAAGCTTTTCTAGTTGACGGCCTTCTAGCCTCCAAAATGACATCCTGCACCTCCTTGGAGAGTAGGGTCTGTTGTGATGCTAAGGAATCTTCCATAGTTTTGAAGCTGTGCTGAGTCAGGAGAAGAGGCATTAGAGGCAGGGTCCATGGCGGGGAATGCGTCAGGCTCCTCAGGAGTGGGTACCAGTGTTGTCTTGGCCAGTCTGGAGCAATGAGAATCATCTTTGGTCTGTCTGCTCTGGTTTTCAATAGAACTTTGGGCAGCAGAGGAAGAGGTGGGAAGGCATAAACTGTCATTGATGTCCAACTGAAAGAGAGAGCGTCCACTCTCCAGGCCTTTGGATGGAAAATCCTTGAGCAGAATTTTGTAAATTGGTGATTTTTGTGGGAGGCAAAGAGATCTATGTCTGGCCTTCCCCATGCTTGGATTATTTCTGTAAAAACTTTTGGATGCAACTTCCATTCGTGTGGATCTGTCATATTTCTGCTTAGGTTGTCTGCCAGCGTGTTTTCCTTGCCTGGCAAGTACTGTGCTCGTAGTTCGATTTGTAAGTCCATGGCCATGTTCCAAAGTGACATGGCCAGTCTGCATAGGGGGTATGAATGTGTTCCTCCCTGTTTATGTACCACATAACTGTGGTGATGTCCATTCTTATCAATAGTTGACCTGGTTGCAGAAGGTCTTTGAAAGCTATAATAGCATTTATTACTGCTAGCATTTCCTTTTGATTGATGTGAAGGTGCTTTTCTTTTTGGGACCATTTGCCCTGAATGCACCGATCTGCCATGTGTGCCCCCCAGGCGTAGTCCGAGGCGTCTGTTGTGATGACTTGATTTGCTTGAGGCTTGCTGAATGGGAGACCTGTGTTTGTTTGGCATGCTTGAGCCCACCACAGAAATTCCTTTTGAAGACATAGAATTAGTGGTATTATTGTTTCCAAACTGTGGCTGTGTTGAGACCATACATTTTTCAGGTACCATTGAAGTTTCCTCATATGCAGCTTTGCACATGGGATTAGTAAGATGCAAGATGCCATGAATCCCAGAGCCTGCAGGATTTTCCTTGCAGTCAGCCTGGTGCAATTTGCTAGTGTTCTGAAGTATTGAGTTAGTTGCCCCTGCTTCTCTGGCGTGAGGTAGGCCATCTGGGTGTTTGTGTCCAAGTTGGCACCCAGGAAAATTATTTTCCGAGAGGGTATTAGCCTTGATTTCTTTTTGCTGACTGTGTATCCCAGAGAGTTCAACAACATTATTACATAAGCCAGATGTTTCAGAAGAATGTGCTTGCTGTCCGCTTGGATCAGGCAGTCGTCCAAATAGGGGTATATTTGTATCCCTTGAAGTCTGCAGTAGGCAATTACTGATGCCAGGCATTTCGTGAATACTCTGGGCACAGTAGATAAGCCAAAGGGCAATACAGAGAATTGATAATGGGTGGAACCTGCAAGAAATCTGAGGTATCTTCTGCAATTTTGTCTGATTGGGACATGCAGGTATGCCTCCTTGAGGTCCAATGTTACCAGCCAAGACTCCTTGCCCAGCATGGGAAGAAGCTGCTGCAGAGTGAGCATCTTGAATTTTGGTACGAGTAAAAATGTGTTTAGGATGGATAGGTCCAAAATAGGTCTCCAATCTTTTCCCTTCCTTGGTACCAGGAATAGTCTGGAATAAAAACCTTGACCTTGTTCGTGAGTAGGTACCTCTTGAATAGTTTTCATGTCTATGAGATCTGAAATTTGTCTTTGTGCCTCTGCCCTTTGATTGTGTGGCAGGTTTGGCATGCCTCTCATTTTTGGAAGGGTGTGAAAATGGAATCTGTAGCCTCTGTTTATAATGTCCAGGATCCATTTGTCTTTTGTGACCATATGCCATTTTTTTTAAAATAATGCCAGTTTTCCGCCTAAGGGTGCTGCCATTTGAGCCTTGCTTGGCATGCAAAGGGGGAAGTCATTGGGCTTGCTTTCTGAATGGCTGTGAATTATCCTCACCACCTCTTTGTGTAGGAGCTTGCCATTGTCTGCCTCTAAACGATCCTTGGGATTGCCCTCTGCCCCTCGGGCGCCTGTATCTACCTCTTTGGGATCTGTCCGTGGCTGGAAAGGACCAATTTTTGGAAGGCCAATTTCTACTGAAACGTGGGGGCTGTACCTATAGAAAATCTTTCACTGTTTGCATTGATTTAGCCTTTTCCTCCATTTTCCTTAATACCTCCTCAGCATTAGCACCAAATAATACATCCTTTTGTAGAGGGGCATCTAGTAATTTAGCTTTGACATGATCTGGTAAGGTTTGTTCCTTGAGCCAGGCATGTCTACGTATGACTGATCCTGTAACAGCAGCTCTACATGAGGCCTCTAGAGCATCAAAACCACATTGTAAGGTAGGTTTACCCACTTGTTCTGCACTATGCATCAAATCCTGAAACTCCTTCAAGTCTGGTTGTTCAGGTTGTGACATTTTACTTCTCAATTGTGATAACAGAACTGTTGGTACTTTAGCATATGAAACTGGCAGTTTAATGCCTCATGGTTAAGGTAGCCGAGGTATATACCTTTTTTCCCCACCTTTCTAAGGATCTGGAATCTCTCTCGGAAGGTAATGGATTTTTAGCAGTGGAGGCCTTAATTCCCTTGGGGGCCCGTGAGATAGTTTCTGGGTCAGCAGCATGGCTTTTGTACAGAAATTGGTGTGAGTCAGGAACCCGGTAGTACCTGTCAGGCTTGACTTGGGCCGGAGGTAGAGAATCCGGGTTAAGGCAGGCCTCCGAGTACACATCATCTAGTATGTCCAAGACAGGAGGTATAGTCAGATGCCTGTGCTGAGGTAGCAAGAGAAATTCCCTAAGCCTTTTCTTGGAATCTGAATAATCTTGGCCTTCCCAGTGGAAGTGTTCCCTTAAGGTATGCAAAGTTTCCCCAAATGAGTAATCCTCTGGGGGGGATACAGAAGGAATGGACTCCTCTGCATCAGAGTCTTCAAAAGGGGAGTAAGGATGTTCCTGTTCATCAGAGTGCTCTGATATAATGGAGCCCTGATCAGAGGAGGGGGATTCTACCTCCACTCTGGGCCTTTTGTCCGGGGGGGTTGAGAACCCCTGATAAGAGTAATTAAATCCTCAGCCATTTTAAGCATCTGTTTTTTAGGCATGGGGCCTGGAGATGGGCCCTGTGTAGCTTGTCTCTTAGAATGCATGGCTGCTTTAGACTTAGTGAAAGCCTTGATGGAAAAAGAAGAGGAAGGTCTGAATACACCTTGAGAGGAGGTAGACCTGTCCACATTTTGAGATTCACCGCCAAGAGTGGCTTTGGTATCTGTAGTCGGGGTGTGGGCCGAGGAGCCTGCGACCTTGGGCACAGAAGACACCGCCAATGAAGTGTCGTCGGTAGTCAGGGGCTGCGTAGGCGCCTCGCTGAGAACCGGACCACCTGTAGTCGGCTTTGGCGTGGTGTCGGTAGAGGCCGCGGACCTCGTGTGTCGATCCTTATCTTTGCGCTTTTTAGACAAAACTGGAGTCGGAGTATCCAACGACATCATATAGTTAAATTTTTGCCAAAATAATGGTGGGCGAACTCCGCCCGACGCTTAGTGCATTTGTTGAATGTAGCACAAAAGCGACAGACCGAGACGTCGTGGTCTGGGCCTAAACAAGGAATACAGAGGGAATGGAAATCCTTATGTGGTATTTGCTTCCCACATGAAATACAATTATTAACTTTGTCTGACATCGGTCTGAGGCAAGAAAAGTTTCCCCAACGGGGTACTTAGCTTTCAAGAAGACTTCGGTTGCAAAATTTTCGTAATTTCAGGAGCTGGCCGACCGGCACTTGTGAACTGCTTCTGCTTCGGGCACCGCGCGGCAAGAAAGACTGAAGAAAATGGCGTCGGCTGGTTCTTTTATACCCCTGTCGCACTGACGTCAGGGAAGAAGCGACGACAACCGATGCCGGACCTAGACTTTGGTATTCGGCCGACCGAGGACCTGCCTGACGGCAGGAGAACCCATCTGTTATGACTGCAGCTGTATGCACGATGAACATCATGCAGCCAACGCCATTACATCAGTTTTTCTTGCCCCAGATGTCAAGTGACCCCTAATGGGGAGCAAATAAACATAAAAACACAAAAGAATACCTCCAACAAAATGCAAACACACCAAAAAGGATTTTAAGCATAGTAAAGGAAAGTAGAGGTATAACCAGAAAAACCTACGGGGCTGGAGGGAGAGTAACCAGGACTGCAACAGTGAATACAATCGAACATCTACATTTATGGTAAGTGTACACAACTGTACTATGTTCTTCGTGTTTCACTGTTGCAGTCATTACAACTGGGTAGATTCCCAAAGCTATGGTTGGGAGGAGGAGTTTATACAGCATTAGGGCCAGCTATAAGGCCATGCAAGACAGCAGTGGCAAAGCCAACTCTGGAGTTAGAGAAAATTGGTAAATAATGCTTGGTGAAGGTATGTACAGAGCTCCAGGTAGCAGCTTCTAGGATGTCCCTGGTAGGGACACCTCTGAGAAAGGTTGCAGAAGTGGATGCAGCCCTAGTGGAGTGAGATCTGATCCCCTGGGAGATAGGTTTTCTATGGCGCTTATAGCAGAAATGAATGCAATGGCTTATCCATTTAGAAATGGTTTGTTTTGAAATAGCTTTCCCCATCTGCCCCTGCAGCAAATGCTACCAGCATTTAATCCTGTCCAAGTAGAATCTAAGTTGCCTGTGCACATTCAAGGAATGCAGAATCCGTTCCCCTTTATTCTGTGGATTGGGAAAGAAGGTTGGCAAATGAATGGACTGATTAAGAGCCACACTGGAAACCACCTTGGGCATGAAGGATGTATTGGTTCTGAGGGACACCCTGTCCGCATGAAAGATGACGAAAGGCTCCACTGCCATAAGGGCCTGTAATTCAGATACCTTTCTAGCTGAAGTGATTGCTAAAAGGAAAGCTGTTTTCCAAGAAAGAATTTTTAAGTCTGCAGTAGCAGCTGGCACGAAAGGAGGTAGAGTGAGTTTCTCCAAGACAAAGTTACGGTCCCAGGCTGGGGTTGGAGCTCTCCTGGGTGGTCTCAAATTTTTGGCCCCTCTGAGGAACTGCTTGAGGAGTGGATGAGAGAAGAGGGGATGTTCTGTGTTATAATGAGCTGAAATGGCTGAGGTGTGGATTTTAATGGAGGAAAAAGACAGGCCCTTGTGAAGCATCTCAGTTAAATATTGTAAAATCTGAGGTAAATTGGGTGCTGCTGTGCTCATCCCTTGAGACTGGTTCCAGGCTCAGAATCTTTTCCATTTTTCAGCAAAAGATTTTCTATTACTAGGCCTCCTTGACTTTAAAATGATATCCATCATAGATTTGCTGAGAAATGGTAAAGGAGAGATTAAGTAATTAGCCGGGCTGCAAGGTTCAGTGTTGGAAGCTGAGGGTGCAGAATCTGGTTCTCCTGCTGAGACAGCAGGGAAGGAGTCTGAAGCAGGTGCCATGAAGATAACCATGACACACTGCGCAGGAAGGGGTACCAGTGTTGGCGTGGCCAGTCTGGAGCAATCAAAATCATCCTTGGTTTGCCCTGTTTGATTTTTAGTAGTAATTTGAAGAGCAGAAGCAGAGCGGGGAAGGCACAGACTGATAGGGTTTTCCAGCTGAAGGACAGAGCCATCCACTTTCCAGGCTTGTTTGTGGGGAGTCCTTGCGCAGAATTTGTCCAATTGGTAGTTCTGGGGAGAGAGGCAAACAGGTCTATATCTGGGCTCCCCCATTTGTTTGTTAACATGTTGAAAATCCTTGGTTCCTGTTTCCACTCGTGTGGGTCCATGAGGTTTCTGCTTAGTCTGTCTGCCATTGTGTATTTAATTTTCCTGGCAGGAATTGAGCTTGTAGATGCACTTGGTAGCTCCAGACTGTGTTCCACAATGCGCTAGTCTGCAGCGAGGGTAAGAATGTGTACCCCCCCTGCTTGTTTATGTACCACATAACAGTGGTGTTGTCCATCTTTACAATTAGTTGTCCTGGAAGAATGTGGTCCTTGAAGGCTGTCAGAGCATTCTGTACAGCTAACATTTCTTTTTGATTGATATGCAGGTGCATTTGACTTGGGTTCCATTTTTCCTGAATGCACTTCCCTATCAGGTGAGCCCCCATGCATAGTCTGATGCATCTGTTGTTAGGGTTTGGGTGGCAAGGGGTGGTGTGAAAGGTAGTCCCTTGTTTTGGTGGCAGGCCTCTGCTCACCAAAGGAACTCTAGGCGTAGGCAAGGTATGACAGGAATCATTGTTTCTAGGTCTTGAGAATGTTGACATCATAGGCTTTTTAGATACCACTGTAGTTTCCTCATATGCAGTCTTGCATATGGAATTAGAAGAATGCAGGAGGCCATGAACCCCAAGGCTTGCAGTATTTGTCTTGCAGATAGCAGGGTTTTTGTGGCCACTTGTTTGAAGTAGGTTGTCAAATGAATTTGCTTTTCTGGCGTGAGGTAAGCCATCTGGAAAGTTGTATTCAAGCTTGCTCCCAGGAATATAATTTGTTGACAGGGTACCAGGTGTGATTTCTTTTCGTTTGTGGTGTACCCCAGACAAGTTAGAACTCAAGTATGTCCTGGCTTTCTGCCTGAATTAGACAATTGTCAAGGTATGGGTATATTTGAATATTTCTTTGCCTGCAAAATGCAATAACTGGAGTTAGGCACTTTGTGAATACCCTGGGTGCAGTAGATAAGCCAAAAGGACGTGCAGAGAACTGTGCGTGCAGCCTGCTTTGAAGCGTAGGTATCTTCTGCAAGATTCCCTGATTGGGATGTGCAGGTATGCCTCTTTTAAATCTAGTGTTGCCAACCAGGCATCTTTGCCTAGCATAGGAAATAATTGGTGAAAAGTCAACATCTTGAATTTTGGAATCTCCAAAAAGGTGTATAGAGTAGACAGGTCCAGGATAGGATGCCATGAATTGTCTTTTCTGGGTACCAGGAAAAGTCTCGAGTAGAAACCTTGTCCCTTTTCCTCTTCTAGTACGAGCTGAATAGACCCCATGCTTAAGAGAGAAAGTACTTGTTTTTGGGCCTTGGCCCACTGATTTGGGGGTAGGTCCGGCCACCCACTTGGTGTTGGCAACATGTGGAAGTGAAATCTGTATCCTGGGACACTATTTAAAATCCATTTGTCCTGGGTAATGAGTTCCCAATTCTTTGTATCCAAAATGGGCAGTCAGTTGAAAATTGCTTGGAAATTTTATAAGGAAGTCATTGAGACAGTTTACCATAGGGGGAGTCTTACTATTCCCGGACTAGGAAGTGGAGGCCCCCCACTGCTTAGTTCTGTGAATCCCCTGGGACTGAAACCTGAGTTTTTTGCTGTGTCTGGGTTTGGCTTGAGAAGACCTGGAAAGGACCAATTCATAGAGGGCCAGCGCCTACTAAATCTAGGAACTTGTAAAACATCTAACAGTTTGCATAGATTTAGCTTTATCTTCCATCTTTTTAAGAACTTCCTCAGCCTTGTTGCCAAACAGGTGATCCTGACTTTAAGGAGCATCCAACAATTTAGCTTTAACATGATCACGCAAAGATTGCTCCTTAAGCCAAGCATGCCTTCTGAGCGCAGACCCAGTAACAGCAGCCCTGCAAGAGGCCTCTAATGAATCAAAACCACATTGCAGAGTATGTTTTCCAACTTGTTCGGCAGAATGCATTAAAGCCTGTAAATCTTTATTTTCCACACAGTCAGGAATCAACATCATTTTCTGTTTAAGCAGTCTAATAACATGTTGCTGATATTTTAACATATGAAACTGGCAGTTTAAAGCCCTAATGGCCAAGGCTGCAGAAGTGTAAACTTTCTTATCCCATCTATCCAGCCCTGGAGTCTCTATCAGAAGGGATAGGATTTTTAGCAGTAGAAGCCTTAATGCCCTTGGGCCCCTGTGAAATGGTCCCTGGATCTGCAATAGGATTTTTGAAAAGGAACTTGTGGGACTCAGGGACACAGTAGTATCTGTCAGGTTTTCTGGGAGCAGAACGCAGGGAATCAGGGGCCAAACTAGATTCCGAGAAAGCATCATCAACAATGTCTAGTACAGGAGGAATAGCTAAAGGCCTATGCTAAGGTAGGAGAAGGAAATCCCTAAGCCTCTTTTTTGAATCAGAAAAATCCTGGCTTTCCCAGTGGAAATGCTCCCTTAAGAGTATGTAAGGTTTCCCCAAAAGAAAAATCCTCAGGAGGGGAAGCAGAGGGAATACAGTCCTCTTCATCAGAATCCTCATAAGTAGGTAAGGGCAAATCCAGATCATCAGAACAGTCAGAAAAAACAGACTCCTGATCAGAGGATTCATACTTAACTTTAGTCCTAGGCCTCTTAGAAGGGGGGGGGGTTGGCTACCCCTGATTAGATTTATTAGATCTTTAGCCACTTTTATCATTTGTTTTTTAGGCCTAGAGGCCTGAACGTGTAACCTGGGCGTCCGTTTTTTAGACATGGATCGAGATTTAGGCCTAAGTAAAGGCGGAGGCGTCAGTTAAATATGCAAGTCCGTAGGCCTGAATACACCCTCAGAAGCCGGTGAATGCACAGCAGTTCTGGACCCATCCAAGGCAGAGACATCCGCGGGTTCTATAGTTGAAGCATCTCGTGGCATACTGGGCTCCGAATGGGTCTCCGTAGAGGCCTGCGAATCAGAAGTAGCGGGTATTAGGGGCTGCGAAAGTGCTTCACTGAGTACTGGCGAACTGGTGACTGGCATAGGAAAAGCGTCGTCAGCAGTTTTGGACCTCGGCGGCCTGTTTCTGTCTTCATCTTTGCATTTTTCAGAATCCCGGTAGTTGGATGGCTAACTGATGACATTTCTGGATAATTAAACTGAGAACTGAAATATTTAGAGGCGTAAATATACAGACGACGGATAGTGCGCTGATTAAATAAAGCACAAAACCGACAGCAAGGTATGTCATGGTCAGGGCCTAGTCAAGGAATACAGTAGGAATGAACATCTTTATGAGGTATTTGCTTTCCACAAGTAATGCAATTATTAACTTTTACTGACATTGGTACGGAGCAAGAAAAAGTTTCCCCAACGGGGTACTTAGCTTTAGTTGAAGACTTCGGTTCTGAAACTTGAAAACGAAAATTTCAGGAGATGGCCGACCGGCACTTGCGAACTGCTTCTGCTTCGCACACCGCATGGCAAGAAAGACTGATGTAATGGCGTTGGCTGCATGTTTTATACCCCTGACGACCGGACGTCATGGAAGAAGGGATAGCGACCGACGCAGGACCCAAGACTTCGTTAATCAGGCCTACTGCGGGCCTGCAAGCAGATAACCCAAATGTAATGACTGCAACAGTGAAACACGAAGAACATCTAGAGCCTCTAACTAAAAACGGCCTAGTAACCGGCGGGAAAAAGACTACAGGGAGGACTAGGTCCTCTAACTTAAGCGGGCCTAGCCCAGGGAAACAAAGGCAGGATAGCACCACTAGCCAGACATGACAACACTAAAAGCCAACAGAATGGACCACCAAACCAAAGACCACACGGAAACAATGGGGAGGACTAGGTCCGCCAACTGAAACGGGCCTAGCCTGTGGGAAGAAAGGAAACAAACGGGATACCAAAACGGCCAACGAAAAGGCCACAAAAACAGCAAGAAAAACAAAACAAAGGCAGCATAATACCACTACCATACACACAGAGCTATGAAAATAACTTTTTTTGGGCAACAAGTCAAAAGTTTATAAACAGTATACTTAGCCACGGACAAAAGTAAGACCACGTCTGAGCGTAACGAGCAGCAAATGAAATCTGGGGAATAGACCTGTTGCACGATGGGATACCTCAGCCACGAGCCAACTGAAGACTTCGAGCTAGAGTATGGCCGAGTCAGAGCCGAGGTTCGGCTCCGAACCCACGGCTAAGAATGAAGGCGAGATTGGACTACATAACATCGATAGTTTGGAACTGGGTTTCCCCTCTACCCCTGGGGCAAAGCTGACAAGGAGGTGGTCTGATTTCCTGAAAGATCTGTTATGGTCCAGATAGTATCTGAGCTGTCTGTGCACGTCTAGTTAGTGCAGAATTCTTTCCTCCTTGTTTGAGGGTTAGGAAAGGGGGGGGGGGTAGAGATATAGCCTAGCAGATAGTTACTTTAGATACCACCCTGGGTATAAAGGAGGTATTAGTCCTGAGGGAGACCCTGTCTGCATGGAAGATGATGAAGGGCTCAATGGCCATCAGTGCCTGAAAATAAGAAACCCTTCTGACTGGGGCTATGGCTAGGAGAAAAGCCGCCTTTCAGGAGAGGTATCCAAGTTCTGCTGAGGCAGCAGGTAGGAAGGGTGCTAGAGTTGTTTTTTCCCCAAAACATAATTCAGGTCCCTGGCTTGAGTGGGAGCCATTCTGGGAGGTCCGATATTAGAAGGCCCTCTGAGGCATTGTTTAATCAAAAGGTGGGATAACAGGGGCTGTTCTGTATCAAATTAGAGCTGAAATGGCTGTGGCGTAGATTTGAATAGAGGACAAGGAGAGGCCATTATTAAGTAGCTCCACTAGGTAGTCCTGGATAAGAGGGATGGAAGGTGGTGAAGTATTTTCCCCTTTGGACTGCCGCCAGGAGCAGAATCTTTTTCATTTCCCTGCGTAAGATTTTCTGGTGCTGGGCCATCTGGCCTCTGTGATAATGTGTAAGATCTGTTTGCTTAACAGGGTCCCCTAGTCTGCCTTTTGAGTATTTGCCAAGCTGATAGTTTGTGAGTCTGCGAGTCTGGTTGCAGCAGTCCCCCACCCCCACGTTAAGAGGTCTAAGATCAGGGGGAAGATGGCTGGGAGGCTGTAAGGTCAGGCTGTTCATTAAGGGGTACAAAGGTTGTCTGGGCCAATCTGGAGTAATGAGGATGGCCTTATGTCTCTCTTCCCTTAATCTGACCAGTGCCATGGGGATAAGAGGGAATCAAGACACACAGTGTGTTCCAGGGGGAGGCAAGGGCATCTACCGTCCACGCTAGGTGGTGATATCTCCTGGTACAGAATCTTTTCCGCTGTCAGCTGAGATGTGAAGCAAAAAGATCCAGCTCTTGAGACCCCCATTCCCAAGTGATATGTGAAAGGATTTTTCTGTATAGCTGCCACTGGAGGGGGTCCAGGAAGTTTCTGCTTACATGGTCTGGCAGGATGTGGTTGATGTCATGTGGGTATTGGCTATCAGGCGTAGTTCCATGGAAGAAGCTGCCAGCCCGAGTTACATAGCTAGGCTACACAGAGGGTAAGATAGGGTCCCTCCCTGTTAGTTGGTGTACCCCATTACTGTGGTGTTGTCTGTTTTGATTAGAACCCCTGGCTTGAGATGGGGTTTGAGGGATGTCAGAGCCTTTTGTACTGCAATCATTTTTTTCTGGCAGAAGTGTAAGGGAAGGTGGTGGGCATCCCAAAGACCTTGGATGCACCTGCTTTCTAGGTGAGCGCCTCAAGCCAAGTCTGAGGCGTCGGTGGTAGTGGTCTGCCCGGTTGGGCAGAGGTTGAAGGAAAGACCCTAGTTCTGGGCAGGGGCTCCTGCCAATCAGAGAAACTCAGCCTCTATACAGGGGGTCAGCGGTTGAGAGGTCCCCTTGAGGTAGACAGTGCAGACTCCACAGGTTCTTTAGGTACCATTGATGTTTTCTCATGTCAGGCCTGGCCACAGAAATTAGAAGGATGCCAAATGCCATGTACCTCAAGGCTCACAGGGGCTTCCTTGTCGTGCAGCGACATCTGGAAACCAGCTGGTGAGAAATAGCTGCAGAAATCTCTGCTTATTAGGGGGATAGGAAGGCCGTTTGGGCTGCTGCTGAGAGGAGGGCGTTTTACCCTTTGTTCTACTAGATGGTGTACCCTGAGGGGGTTAGGAGGGCTTTGACAAAGAGGGGGTCCTGGAGGAAATATTCTTTGCCATCTGCCTGAGGGAGGCAGTTGTCCAGATAAGGGTACATTTTTATGTTTTTCTGTCTGCCAAAGGCTAAGGCCTCTTGCAGAGGTAGGGTAACTATCCATGCATTTATGGTCAGCCTATGCAGCAACTATTGCCAAGTTAGTATTTTGAATTTGGTGACCACCTGGAAGGTGTTCTGAATGGGTAGATCCAGGGAGGGGCGCCAAGTACTCACTATACTAGGAGCAAGGATTAGTGTGGAATAAGAGCCTTTGCTTGATGGATCTGAGGGGACCAGTTCCACTGCCCCTAGGCATAAGTGAGCTTGGCCGAGTTCCAGTGACTCTGCTCAGAGATATTGAGGTAAGGGTACCCTCTTAAAATTGGGAGTTAGTAGAAAGAAAATTCGTATCCCTGAAAAAAGATGTACAAGACCTAAATGGTTCTTGGTAGTTAGTGACTGAAAAGGAGTGCGGAAGGGGGAGAGGGAGTCCTGAGGGATTTTTACCTTAGAGGGGTGGCTTAGAACTCCCTGCCTTTGGAGTTGAAGTGGTCCACCTTTTGGTTCTATGCTGACCCTGGGATAAGAGTCTGAGTGGTCCGTCTCTGCGGGCTTACCTTGTACCCCTGTTTGCTAGGTAAAGGAAAGGACCAGTGTTTAGAGGGAAAATTCCTGCTAAACCTAGGAGGTTGTACCTGAAGGAAATATTTTACTGTCTGCATAGATTTTGCTTTGTCTTCCATCTTTTTAAGCACCTCTTCTGCTTTTACTCCAAACAATTGGTCCTTATCCAAAAGTGCAGCAAGTAATTTAGATTTGACATGATCAGGCAGAGGTTGTTTCTTCAACCATGCACGTCTCCTAATGACAGATCCTGACATTGCTGCCCTGCTTGCGGCTTCTAGGGCATCATAGCCACAGTATAGAGTGTGTTTAGCCACTTGACAAGTACAGTGCAGTAAATCTGCTAACTCTTTTGAATTGGCACAGTCAGGAAAAGTAGAAATCTTTTGTTTTAATAGTTCTAAAGTGCGCTGTTGAAATTTTAAAATGTGGAACTGACAACGGAGTACTCTGATAGCTAAGGCTGCAGAGGTGTATATTTCTTCCCCATCTGTCCAGAGCTCTGGAATCCTTGTCAGGAAGAATAGGGTTCTTTTTTGAGCTAGCCTTAGCTCCTTTAGTTCCCTGCGTAATTACCTCCAGGTCTGCAGCAGGATTTCGGTACAGGTGATTGGGAGAATCCGGTACTCTAATACCTGTCAGGTTTTCTGGGAGCAGGTGGGAGGGCGTCAGGAGTTAAACTGTTTTCATGAAAGCCATCATCAACCACCTCTAAGACAGGAGGGATGGCCAAGGGAGTCTGTGCTGGGGCAGCTCTAGAAACTCTCTTAGTCTTTTCTTAGACTGAGAGAAGTCCTGGGATTCCCAGTGGAAATGCTCCCTGAGGGTGTGAAGGGCTTCCCTAAAGGAAGGATCTTCGGTGGGGAGGCAGAATGACTGGATTCCTCTGCATCTGAATCCTCAAACAGCCAGAGGTGGTAGTTCTTCAAAAACTGAATAATCAGACTCTTCAGAATCCTGTTCGGTCAGTGTTTCAGGAGAAAGGTCTCTCTCCGTTTTAGAAGTTGAAGCCTGACTACCCCTGATAAAGGTGGTAAGATCTGCTGCCATTTTAAGCATCTGAGGTTGGGGTGGTGGAGCAGGAGTAAAGTGGCGGCTAGAGGTAGTTTTCCTAGGAGTGGCCTTACCTCTAGGCCTAAGAGTATCCACTGGTCTGAGGGAAATGGTAGTAGGGAGGAGAAGACGTCAGCTTTTATCTAGATTCGGTTGTGCGAAATACCTCCTTGGAAGCTGGTGCCTGCGTCGTGGCTCCGGACCCAACCGAGGCAGAGACAACCAGAGGCTCGGAAGACTAAGATTATGTCTGTGGCAAACTGGATTCCAAAAGGGTCTCAGTAGAGGCCTGCAAACATATCGAATCGGGCATCAGGGGCTGCGAAGGTGCCTCAATGAAATACGGAGAACTGATGACCTGCTTCGCAGTTAAGTCGTCGGGAGGCTTGGCCTTGAGTGGTCTGTCTCTATCTTTATCCTTATGTTTTTTTTTGGAATGTCTATGGATTGTTTGCTGACGGACACCATTTCAGCTACAATAAGAGCTCTACGATGAATGGTTCTCACATTAAAGAGGGCACAGAACTGGCGATGGGGGATGTCGTGGTCTGGGCCTAAAGAGGTGACGCAGTAAAAATGGAAATCTCCAGGTGGGATTTGCTTTCCACAGGCAGGATAATTGTTAACTTTTTCTGACATCGGTTAGTGCAAGAAAAGAAAAAATCCCCAACAGGGTACTTAGCTTTAGACATGCTCAGCTGAAATTCAAACTCTGGTAGTGACAGACTGGCACACTTGCGAACTGCTTCTGCTACAAGCTCTGCGACAAGAAAGACTGATGTAATGATGTTGGCTGCCTTCCTTTATAGCAATGATGACCTGACGTCAGGCAGCAAGCGACAGCAGTCGATGCAGAAAAACCCTCAGTCTGGTATTCGGGCCAGCTGAGGGCTACCACAGCAGGGATAACCCACAGGTGATGACTGCAACAGTGGAACACGAAGAACATCAGCCCTTTACAAACCCATGCAGGACAGCCCTGGCCTTGGAAACAACATCCAATTTATAATGTCAAGTTAAAAAGTACTAAAACTCCAAGCAGCAGACTAAAGGATGGAGTTGGTGTCCAATCTCTTGAAAAAGGGACCAGAAGAAACAGCCACCCTAGTAGGATGCACCTTTACAGACGAAGAAAGGCATTTGCCATGAAAACAACAAAAGGAAATGGCTTTAGAAATCCAGGAAGAGATAGTTTGCTTGGAAACAACTAAACTGAATGTCCTGGGATGAAAAGAAACAAAAAGTTGGTCAGATTTGCAAATAATCTTTGTTCTATCGAAATATCCAAACTGTCTATGCAGATCCAAGGTGTGGAAAACCTTCTCGCTGGCAGACTGTAGAGAAAGAAAAAAGTAAAGAGGTTAAATAGACTTATTAAGGGACAATTCATATACTCTCTTGACAAAAAGTAAGAGCCAACAAATAGAACTATCTTCCAAGTACACAGTTGCAAGGAAGCCGAACTAGCAGGTTCAAAAGGAGCCAGAGTCAATTTTTCAAGTACAGAATTAGAGTCCCAAGGAGGAGGAATAGGCTTTCTCAAGGGCCTGATAAGAAGGATGCCTTTATGAAATTGCTTAACCGAGAAGCAGGTTCAAGAGAAGACAAGCAGAGATTGCTGACGTGAGCTTTAACTGAAGAATATACCAAAGCAGCATGGAGTAGATCACACAAATAATTAAAAGGCAGAGAGATAAGGAGACCTGGCCAAGGGGAAGAGGAGGAAAACATCAAAAAGAGACAGGCTTGTCCCTAAAAGGAAGTGCTCTGAGATGTAGGAGTCTGAGTGGACTTAGGAGGAATATGCCTAGACCCCCTCTTACCTTGGGGGGGTTGATGAGTTTGCATACAGACAAAGGGGGATTTAGAAGGCTAATTACTATGAATAGGGGAAGAGACAAATATGCTTGAGTTCCTGGATGGTCTTACCCTTATCCTGGAGAGACTTGGATCTCCTCAAGGCTGGGAATTATGGGACAGGGGAGGAGCTCAAGCTTATGACGTGATTCGCTGTCAAAGAAAAGGTGCCAATGCAACTGCTCCTTATGTTCCAGAGTCTGGACAGGACTAGAACAAATCACAGAAGCTGAAGTAGGAAAATATACAAACTCAGTTCTGACTAAACAGCAAAATCTATTGCAATTATCAAGACCAAAATCAAATACACACTGAACGCAACATTAATGAATCACAGTGTTTACCGTGGTGCTGCCTTAAGGATGTTGTCAACACGAAGAATCATTTCTGCAGCTTCTGCAGCACTAAGAAGAACCTGTCTCTTCACTAAAAAGCTTTCAGTAATTCCTAGAGCTTCCATGTCTCCAACAGTTCCATTTTTCATATCTGTAAGGAACAAAAATCACAATATGTAGGTCATTACAATACGCTGGTGTTACAATAAAGCAGAAAAACTTTTCTGTATACAGAAGCTACAAAAACTGGATGTCTTGCACTGCCAGATTACTTATCTTGCATACAAGAGGGCACTCCACAAACTCACCCCAGCACCATCCCCTCTCCATACGCAGCCTAGATCTTTCAATCTTATAAACACTTTTGTGTTTTTTGGTACCATGCAACCTTCACGTACTTCACAACCAAATTCTCTGGAATGTTTTACCAACTGAAAGATATTGCATTCAAGAACTAAAGGTTATAAACTTACCATTAGGGAAGAGCAGGATAAGCAGGTCCATCCTTGTTACTCACAGTAGGACTAAAACTGCAGGCTTTTAGTTAGCTTGGTACCTAAAACTTTCCCAAGGTACCAGCTACTCCTTTTTAACCATAACAATTCTGCATACTAGTCTTCTTTCAGATCTCCTCTATGCAGCTTGAAACTGAAGCACAAAAATAAAAAAAAGCAACAAATTGAAGCATACAACCCCCAAACCATGTCTACCAGAGGGAGGGGAAGGAAGGTAGATATACTTATGAGAACTGACCTGCTCGTATAGGTCTGTTGTTATACACAACACACTTTTTGTATCTGGGGTGAGGAGGACCCCTTGTCAGCCTGTATGATATAGTCCACTCTCAAGTTTACCTTGTTAGGTGGTTATCAAGAACACATATCTTTGATCACTCTAGTTATGAAGCAGTGTCTTGTGAAAATATTCACAGAACCCAATGCAGCAGCTATATAAATATCACCTAAAGATGCATTCCGGAAAAAAGCCTGTGAGGTAGCCATTACTTTTGCTTCCCATGCTGCAGACACAACAAGTACAGTTTTGCTGCATTTCTTACTTAAGGAAAATGAAAGCAATCAAAAAGAAATTGCGGACAAAGGGACTCTGGAAAAATACAACTGTGTAGGTAATGGTTAATGGTCAAGTAGATCACAGTTACTGTAGTTTTTACTACTGGGGCTTCACCTCCGAGTGTCAAATTTGGCCACACTTCAAGAGCTCAGGATTGTTCCCCTTTTGCATGAAGTACACCCATCCATCTACTGGCATGTCCCAGACATACTAGTAAAAGAAGGATGCACACTTGCATAATTTTAAAGCTTTCTTATCCCCCAAACAAGGACACAACTCAAGGCAAGGGCTCTATGGAAGCAAATATAATCTAATGGAAAAGAAAACAACACTCCTGGGAAGACCCAGCCCTAAAACAAGCTCCAGAAGGATGGAAATGAGAACAAGGGATGGTTAGGAGTATATGTTCCAGCAAACTACTTCCCTATCAAAACACCCACAGACCTTACCAGGAATAAGAGGAATGTAAAGATGAGTATAATGAAGGGATATGAGGACTTCAGCCAAACCCCAAGGGAGAAATCCAGAGGAAAGACAGAAGGATTAATGGGAAGGAGACAGTACTTACAACAGTGATCTAATCAAATATCTGCCATATTAACAGTTACTTACACATCTGTATGTTCTTCATTAAATCACTGCTGTATTAGTGGTTACTACTAAGAAGAGTCCCCAGAGCTTTGTAACAGCAGCATGGTTGTTGGAGATGAATGGCTAGGATCCGGCATGTGAAGCTTGGCATGTGGGAGAATAAGGATGATAGAAACCATGAATCCTAGAGTCCAGAGGAACTCCCTCCCTGGCTGTGGTATACTTCTAGGTTGAAAAGTGCAGGGAGGTAGACTTGGTATGCTTCTGTTTTGTCCTGTGGAAGGAAGCCCTTCTACAAGTTGTTGTCCAGAAGTAAGCCCAGATTTACTACTCCCTGGGACAGAGCTAGTCAGATGAGTGAGAAGAGCTGGTTTTGGACTTAGTAGCCATGGAACCTTCTTCGGGTGAGGCTGAGCAGGGGAAAACATTTTTGCCTTGGCTAGAGTGGAGCAATGAGAATTATCATACAATCATAAGTCAAGGCTTTCTGTAGTAACTCGGAAATGAGGACAATGGGGGGGGGCACTGACAGAAGAGCATCCAGTGGTGATGGATCCTCAGAAGGTAAAAGGGCAAAGTAGCTGCTGCATTTGTTGTTGGAATGGGGTGGCTGGCCCCTGTGACTGAATATCCCCTGCAACACTAAGGGATTGAGGAACCACTCATGAGACATCACGATAGAGCTGATTTTGTCTGCTGGGCAGCTGACGTTCTCTATACTATGTGTTGCAAATAGAAAGTGATGCAAATCTACTGTCCACTGCCAAACTTTTATGGCCTCCCTGTGAATCTACTGCCTCCTGCCAAACTTGCATGTTGTCTCTGCAAAGGGGATAGGACTTGGTTCCATGCTGCTTGCTGATGTACCATACAACATATTACCTGGCTGAATTGCTATCACCCCTGGAGGAATGAGGTTCTGAAATTCCTGCAGTGCTAGGAGCCCTAATCTCCAGGATGTTGATGTGTAGACCGGCCTCTGTGTCCAAACTCCCCCAACTCCAGGGAGGAGGTGTCCAAGGTCACTGTTGCTGATGGGTGTGTTACTTCAAATGGTCGACTAGACAGAACAGTTGCAGATATCCACCACCACTGTATGTAACTTCTGCATGTCTCTTATATGAACTGGTAGGTACAAATCTGACAACTGGCATCTAGTGAATGACTCACATGCTGAATCAAGAATGGAAGAGGACAAGAACTGAATCAGCCATATGACTTAACATCCTAAGAAACAACAAAGCTGGTAGAGTGTGTTTTCAGAGAAGTGCCTGTGTTTCAATCTGAACCTTGCAAACTTTGTCCAGGAAAAGGCTCTCTCTATGCATGCTCTTGAACCTATATGGTAACTAGTAAATGTAATCTCTTCAGTAGACTGCAGACAAGACTTTTCATGACTTAATATGCACACCTAAAGATAGACAGAGCTGGCAGATAGCAGAGAGCCTTTAGCTGCTGCAGCAAGAAGCCATTTGTCCTAGTATAGGAATACACAGATCCCACCAACTCGTACACGAACTGCAGGTACAACCACACACTTGGCTATCACCCAGACAGGGGGCTGTAGTGAGAGCAAAGGGTAAGTTTCTTAATTGGAAATGGGTGGTCCTTATGCAGAAACCTTCTGGAGTTCTTGGCAATTTTTATGTTGGGATAGCCATCCTGAAGATCTATTCAGAACATCCTGTCACTTGCCTTCATAGGTGTGTACTAGGCTAAGGGCCCTGGAGCCTTTACAAGCCTAGACCACAGAAGTGCCCTGATATTATGCTGCCCAAAGTCAGTTCCCTGCTCTATCAAGTAGGGCCAATGGAGTGATCCCCGAGGTGAACTTTCTATTTCCCATTCACTCAAGATTTCTCTTGAAGAGGGCCATGGAGGTGCTCTCCTTGACATGTATGGGAAGTCTATTCCAGAGCATGGGTGGTCTCTGGGTTATGAACCTATCCATCCAGCATGTTCTGTTGATTGTGGTAATGAGGCTGAGGTCTCTGGAGCGTGTAGTGCGGTGGGATTAGGATTTCTTTAGATGTAGCATTTCTAACAGAGCTGGGTCAGACATTGTTTTGTAAGTCAAGCAGAGATTGCCTCTTAGTAGACGATATGAGACAGAGAATAGCTGGAGTTTGAGTCTGTCCATGTACGACATGTGTTTAAGGCCTAGGATCCTCTTCGTGAGGTACTTTTGTGGCCTCTCCAGCTGTTGCAGGTGTCTAGTGAGGTACATGCCAAATGGGGCATTATACTCTCTGACTGGTCTAATGGGAGAAAAGTAGAGAGAAATTATGACCTCTTTCTTCCTGGATGCAAAACCCTTAGTAATGAAATGCGCCACATAGAAGAACTTTCTGACCACAGTGGCAACCTGTGTTCCCAAATCTCTTATAACTCCTTCAGTGTTCAGTGGGGTCCCATCAATGTGGTAATTAGTGGGAACGGAGTTTTTCCCAAAGGGGATGACTATGCATTTTTTGGCATTAAGCGTAAGGCTATGGTTTTGACACCAGTCATTAGTCTCAGTGAGGCCTTTCTGTAGGATGTCTACATCACTTGGGGAGTTAATAATAGCTCCCAGCTTGCAGTCATCTGCGATCTCGGTCAGCTAGAGTCCCTCCATGTTGGCCTGGACTTCTGAGAAGTAGATGCCAAACAGGAGAGGACCAATCCGTGTGGGACTCCACTTGTGACTGGTCAGCAGTCTGACTTGGAGTCTGCTACTTTCACACTGTGGGTTCTATCTGTGAGCCAGTTTGCAATCCACCTAACGATATAGGGGTTGAAGCCTAGTTTTGCGAGTTTATCAATAATTCCTGAGTGAGAAATTGTATCAAAGGCCTTGGCCAGATAGAGGTAGGCTGTATGAAGTGCCTTACCCGCATTCACAGCTCTGGTGATGGACTCAAAGAAGTCAACCAGGTCAAGCAGGCAAGATCTACCTTTCACAAAACCAAACTGCGTGGGATCTAAAGTTTGGAGAGTCCCTATATCCTTGTTAATTAGGTCCATGATGATGCGCTCCATAGCCTTACATATCAGACTTATCAGGCTAATGGGGGCGATAATTTCCAGGGTCTGTCGTTGCTCCTCCTTTACGGAGAGGGATGACTGTATTAATGCACCATTTGGAAGGGACAAAGCCTGAGGTGAGGCTGTGAGTGAACAGGGCACACAGATGTGGTGCCAGTTCATTTTGTAATTCATGTAGAACACAGCCGGGGGATATTGTCAGTTCCCATGGAAGCTGTATTTTTGGCACTGGACAATGCAGATTTAACCTGTGCTGCAGTAATGCTGGGTACCTGGCATTCCTCCGCTATTGAGATTGGTCCTTTAGGGGGGAGAGAAGGGTAAAGTTGGCACTGAATCTGTCGGCCAGTATGTTGGCAATATCTGTTTGCTCAATATAGGAGGTACCATTGTGCAGTAACTCAGAGCAAATCTGGGTATTGCTGTGGAGATTCTTGATATAACTATGGAAGGCTTTGTGGTTTTTAGTGTCTGCCGCAATTCTGTCTTCATAGCTGGCTTTGGAGGCTTTGATGAGGGATCTCAACTTTTTGTTGAGGCTAATAAGGGAATTTTTCCAGTCCTGGGACTTCACCTTTTTCTGCAACAGTTTCTTCCCTCTGTTGTAGAGTTTATTAATGGCAGGGGACTACCAAATTGTTTTCCTTTTTTTGGAGGAGAGTGTCTTGGTTCTATTGGGTATGGCTAGTTCCATGCATTTATGTACATGTTCGTACAGTGCACTGGTGTAGGATTCGGCAGTCATGCATCTATTTTCCAAGTTCCCCAACTCTGTTTTTAGGAGTCTAAAGTCAGCTTTGGAGAAGTTTTTCATAATGGATACCTTTGCTGGGGGGGGGTGAGATGTGTATTTCCATGGTGTTTAGTTTGTGGTTGGATCTAACCAGGGAGGAATTGACTATTGGTTTAGAGCAATGATTGCCCTTGTTAGTAATAACCAGGTCAAGGATGCCGCTTTCTCTAGTGGGGGTAAGAAGGAGCTGGTCCAGGGCATTGGAACTGATGAATTACAAGTGTTGGGCCAGTGCACTGGTGCATGAATAGTTTTCCCATCTGATGGAGGGGTAGTTGAAGTCACATAGTATGAGAGTGTTGGACTGGATCTTAAGTTTCCAGGGTGCTTAGGAATGTGGAGTGAGTCTTGGGACATGGTTGGGGACCTACAGCAGGCTACGACCTGAATCGTCATCTTACCCAATGTTAGTAGTACCTGGAGTACTTCAGATGCGTTATGCTGGGCTACTAGTCCGGAGGTATGCATATCCTTTATGAATATGTAGACACCACCACCTTTGGAGCTTCGGTCCATGTTCTGGGTCCGAAAGGTGTGGAATGAGTTATAGCCTGGTAACTCAGGGGTACTTTCTGCTGCTTTAAACCAGGTCCCCATTACAGCACAGATGTCGATGTTCTCCATTCTGAGGAGTGCTTCGAATGAATGCATCTTGAGATTTAGACTTCTAGCATTGAGCAGCATGACCTGACCCTCAGATTGTATTTACTTATAACTGTTACGGTGGCAATTTGGTCTTTGGAACAAACTGCTTAAAAAAGGCACAACAGGGGTGGCAAAAGCCTTAGCCAGCACACAGAAACCCAGGGGTGACAGATTCAGGCCATCTCTACCAAAGCATCGAGGTCTGTCAATCATGTCATCCCAAGCAGATACTGGATCCTCTTAGAATGACACCAGAAACTTAGCCAAATTGAAGTCAATAATTTTCTGTTTGTACTGCGGTATAATTCTGGTCGACGGTAGGATGCTGCTCAGGGCTAGAGTCATACCTGCCTGGGCCACATAATCCGAGAGCTCCACCACAGTCCAGGGTGGTACATCTCAGGTCATTCGCACCCACTTGGACAATGACAGAGTCATACTTGTTGTGCAGTGACCTGAGCGCGTGTGTTTGTGTGTCGGATTCTGGCACCTGATAGTATCATAAAGAACAAAACTGTTTGCACCCTGACCATTTGGCAAGTTTTTTTTTTTTTTTTTAAACATACAGGTTTCGGTCTCTGCATCTCAGACACCTAAATCTGAAATAGCTTCCTGATCTGTCTGGTGGGACCTTTTTTTACCAGAAGAATGGAAAAATTATTGTTGTGTAAGAACTTACCATAACCTTAGATGTCCTTCTCTTTTATATGCTGCTGTATTCATTACATCAGGAAGCGTGCCTCTGGTGAACTCCCACACGTCCAGCCGTTATACAAAAGTTAAATGCTACTGCTAGGGTGCATGTCACATCCTGCGTCTCTCTCGGATGTCGGTTGTAAACAGACGTTGGACATAAAGTGGACATTAGCATGCACCTCTTAAGAACTGAATGTCATCTACTTTGAGAGGTAAGATTTTCTAGTAGTTGGTATTCTGGCCTCCTACAGAACCTGGATCACGTCCACTGTATATAGGTGCCTGAAGGGAATCAACGCCCTATCACCCACAATGTGAGGTCCAGTGTGGGCAGTTGAGGGTGTAAGTGTGTTCCCTTGTTCTGTGTTAGCAGGTCCATTCTCTGGGGTAACCTGTGGTGAATGCCCTTGGCTAGGTGAAATAGTAGGGGGAACCAATGCTGCCTTGGCCAGTAGGGAGTCACCAGCAAGATTTGAGGCTATTCCTTCTGAATTTTCAGAAGGCTCTGAATGAGAGAAAAGGGGGGAATGCATATGCAAACATCCCCTTCCAAGAGGATGATAGAGCGTCCACCTTCCACACCTCTGGGTGAGGTGCCCTGGAGCAGAAGGTCAAAAGCTGTCTGTTCATGGGGGAGGTGACAAGATCTGCATTCGGAATACCCCTTCGACGGACTTGGTCCAGAAACAGGGTCATGGTTCTGCTTAAGGAATCTGCCATTACATTGTCTGCGGAGGGGATACACACTGCTTGGAGAAGGCTTTGTTTCTCCAGTGGTATTTCCCAAGCCTGCAGTGCTAGTCAGCACAGGAGGTAGGACTCTGTACCCCAAATTTGTTGATGTACCACAGCACAGCACAGTGTGTACCACCTCAGGGTGCCTGGGAGACGCTGACCCTTGAAAATATCCAAAGCTAGTATCAAGGCTCTCGTTTCCTTGATATTGATATGATCCTTTTCTTGAGTGGGGGTCCATGCGTTCCTCACTCTCCAATGTCTTAGGGTTGCCCCCCAGCCTGTGTCTGAAGCAACTGTGAAGGTGTCTTTGTTTGGGAGTGTGGGCTGTAGGGGCAGGCCTGGATTTGACTGAATCTGGGAGATCCACCACTTTAGTTCCTTCGACAAGCAAGGACGTATGGGGATCATGAACTCTAGAGGACGTAGGTGTTGTTTTTAGATATTTCACAGATACCACTGAAACTGCCTTGCTAGGGGGACCATGGGGACAGTAAAGGGTATGAATCTTAAGATCCTGAGGAATTCCCTGGCTGAGATGGTTTTGAGGGGAAGGATTCCCTGGAAGAAAGATGTGAGGGTCACTATCTTTTCTGGTGGCAGGCAAGCCATCCTTTCCCTTGTCAGGATCCGACATCCTAGAAACACCTGATCCTGAGAGGGTGTCAGAGGATTGTTTGTGATTTATGGTAAACCTCAGACCTGTAAGCAGGGAAAAGGTGAATTGCAGGTGTTGCAAGGCCATGGAACTTGAAGTAGCCTGGATAAGGATATTGTTTAGATAGGGAAAAAGCTGTATTCCCTTTGTCCTGATGAAAGCCATGACTGGGGCAGGACATTTTGTAAATATTATTGGGGTTGTAGAAAGACCAAAGGGTAAAGCACAAAGCTGACAGTTTGCAGAATCCACTGAGAAGCGGAGGTACTTTTTGAAGAGTGTATGGATAGGGATGTGCAAGTAGGCACCCTTTATGTCCAAGGACACTAGGAATGCCAGAGGCAGGATGAGTGGAAGTGGAAGAAGGGTAAAGAAGGGAGATACAGCATCTTGAAGGAGGGGACTCAGAAGAAGGTGTTGAGGTGGGACAGGTCCCTTCCCTCTTGCAGAGGGCGGGACCTCTTGAATGGTTCCTTGAGCCAGAACTTCCTGCAGGATTGGAAGGAAATGTGAAATTTGGTCTCTGGGCGGGGTGTCTTTGGGAGAGGGTCTAGTCTTCCAGGTCAGGATGCATCCCTTTTTTATGATGGCTAGGACCCAGGACTCCTGGGTAACCTGCTTCCAAGCAGGAAGGGAGAGAGAGAGAGAGATGCATGGAAAGAGGGGTGTCTGGGTGGAGGGCCTGGTAGTCACAGACTACCAGGCTTTCCCTGAAAGGACTGTTTACAGGGTGGAGTAGAAGAGAGACCTGGAAGAGTGCAGCTTCCTGTGGTCCTTTACAAGTTTAGTTTGCATTCTCTTAGTTGAGGACCTAACAAAAGAAGTTTTATCTGGGTAGTTTCTCTGAAAACGTGGAACTGGGGAGACAAAGATATGTCTCAATTCCTGTGGTTCCTTGTCTTTGGTTTGGAGGGTCTTAAAGAGTTCAGCAGCAGCTGACCCAAACAGGTGTTTTGTTATCCAGGGGCGCATCTATGAGCTTGGCTTTGATGTCATCTGGGAGGGGCTGCAATTTTAACTAAGAGTACCATCTGATGACAGATCCAGAGGCGGCAACCCTTGCAGATGCTTCTACAACGTCACAGCTGGACTTGAAGTGTTTGGTCACTTGTGTGCAGGAGTTCAGGAGAGGGGAAATCTTGGCTTTTAGCAGTAGAGTCAGGGAGCTCTCCCAGTTGCTTGTCCAAGACAGCCAAAGAATACCTGGCCATGTGTACCTGGTAGTTGTTTGCCCTTACTGCTAGGGTGGCAGATGTATAAGCTTTCTTTCCCTGATGTTCCATCATTCTGCTTTATCAGAGGATAGTACAGAGGTGGATGGTAGTAACTGTGTGGTTTTGTCGGTGGTCAAAGAAATAACTGCAGGGTCTGCAGAAGGGGCTTTATACAGGCAGGTTGCCTCCTCGGGTACCTTACAGAATCTGTCTGGACGCTTGGGTGCTGGGGGCTGTGAGTCAGGGCTTTTGGACACAGCCAAGAAAGCATCTAGAAAAGCAGGGTGTACTGGGGGCACAGCAGAAGGGCTGAGAGACTCCAGTTGTAGGAGTTCATAGTATTTCTTTTGGGTCTCAGTGACCGGACTGCTGTCCCATTTGAAAATGTTTTGTATTTTGGTGATGGTCTCACCAAAGGTGAGGTCCTCACCAGGGGAGTCAGATGGTGAAGCATAGCCCAGAGGAGAAGCAATCTGGGAAGAGTAGGTTAGAAATTCATCATCTGGTGAATCCTCGTCTGGAGAAGAGACGTCCTGAACAGGCTCCTTAGTGGTAGAGGGCATGGAAGTCTGTACAGGCCTCAGGCCCTGACCCAAGGCCAGAAAGGCATTGAGCAGGCTTTGGGTGAAAGCCTGCCAATTCGGAGGCTGTTTGACACGTGAAGCAGGCAGAGGCTGAGAAATATGTTTAGTTTTCTGTTTCCTTTTCTTATGGGTGTCTGGGGGGGACAGGCTTCAGAAATTCGGTGAAGGGTTGGACGGCTGGATGCCGGCCTACACTCCACTACATCAGAGACCATGTCCTCACGTACTATGATTTGGGAGATGTCACACGAACCATCGGATATGAGCCTTGGTTCCCCCTCAGCTACCAAATCAGACGCCTGAGATTCCCTCCGGGACATGACCTCGGGCAAAAGAGATTTCTGCTGGGCCTTCTACCAAAGGAAGCTCCGAGGACTCTGGGCCTTCACTAGCCTCGAGAGCAACAGCTGGAGTGGAGGGCGCAGCAGTCTGTTTGGGCCTACTCTTCTTGGCCTTCTTGACTGGGGATTGTCGTCCGAGGGTTCCTACGTCGGGTCCATCCTGGAAGCTAGTCATTTGAGTCGCTGACTTTCAAGGTATAGTTTTAAGGCTGCAAGACGGCTTCTGAGGGTCTTGGGGACAATGGCCTGACAAATACTACAGGTGGTACTGGTTGTGCTCACGGCCTAGGCAGAAAAGGCAGAGCTGATGAGAATCCTTATGTGGAATTTGCCTTTCACACCTACATTTCCCTTCCTACCTGACATGTAACCCAAAACAATAGCAATTAACAAAGAGAAAACCCCAAACGGGTATTTTATCTGACATCGGATGAAAAAATGCTTCTACTGGCAACGCGACGATAGGAGCTGGCAGTCACACAGGCAGCAGTGAAGTTCTGAAGAGGTGTGTGCCGATGTCCTCTTTATACAGACGTCCGAGAGAGGCGCAGGACATCACACACACCCTGGCGATGGCATTTCATTTTTGCATAACGGCCGAATGTATGAGAGTTCACCAGAGGCAAACTCCCTGATGTCATGAATACAGCAGCATATGAATAGAACGGCATCTCCCCTTTCGCCACTTTACTCTGGTGGGGTGCAATATTTGGCTGTGACTGGTGGGGAGGGGAATGGGAAAGGTACAACATAGCCTCCAGATATTATTGCTCTCAACCATTTGTCCAGCATGATGACCATCCAAACAGCTAAGTGGAGTGATAAAAAACACCAGACTGCCCCCAGAAAAGAAGAGTCAGGAAGCCTTCAGAGATACTGAGCCTGCTTTGCTGGAAAATGGCTCCTGAAATCCCTAATTCTGCAGCAAACCCTTGACCTTGTAGTCTGCATCCAGTGAAAGGGATGCTTCTGCTACAGTTATCCTTATCTGAGTATGACACAAATGTCTGATGCTTTGCTTTCCTGAACCAGAAAGACATGAAACACTTCTGATTCTTGCTGAAGATCTCGGATTCTTAAATCTGACAGCTACAGCAGACAGTGTCTTCTACTCCTGTTTACACCTTATTAGTCTTTCTTCCACTGCAGGCACAAATAAAATCATCAAAGTGGGCACTGGTGAAGGATGCCTTAAAGCTGTCTACAAAGTTGCAGGGGCAAAACCAGTTTTTTTTTTTTTTTTAATTTTTTGGTCCACTAGACCTCATTTTAGCTGCCCAGCTTCCCAATGTCCCATGTCCATGCCAGCTCTATCAATTAATCTCATGCACCATCCCCAGGACTTGCACCATTATTGCTGGGGCCGGTAATGGATTCTAAAGGTATCCTGTGGACTTGGCTGTCTTTTTTCTATTATATGCCCTACCCACGCACTTCTCTGCTTCTATCAACGTTCTCAAAGGGCATCTCCCCTCTCTGGACCATGTCTCCCCTTAGGGGGCATCATCGACAAACACCCTCCCATCTATCCCTCTCTGCCAACTGAAACTGGCACCAAGGAAGAAACTAAAAGTGGTTAAGGGGGTACAAGCCTGATCCACTCTAAAAACAGAGGTGGTGGGATGATACCCAACTCTACATTCACTTTCAAAAAAAGCCCTCAGCATTGGCTCCTAAACTGTCCTAGCAGTGTAGCAGAAGGACATAACACATTTTAAAGCAGCAGCAGAAGACAGTCCGAAGGAAAGAAAACAGATGAGATCCCCCTACAACGAATGCCTGCTGAATGACTTAACTGAAGATTTAATAACAACGGTCTCAGAAGATGGAGGAGACTTGTGTGTAGATGTCTGTGCAGGAAGGGGTTGGCCCATCTACAAATTATTTGACCTGTAGATTGCCCAGATTCATTGGGCTCTCTTTTCCTCTACTCTGTCTTTATCCTTTTCCTTCTTTTTCTCCAGTTTGTCCCCAAATGTACAGTAACTATCTGGGAGCAGAACCCCCTTTAAAACTAACTTACGATTGCAGTTTGCAAAGGGATCTGTGCCCAAAGCCCTGGTAAATACTGCATTCAGCATCCAAGTGTTCCAGGCACACCACACGCACAAATCAAGGGTGACCTAGTGAGGATTTTATGGCTACATTTAGTGCTCTATTTGAAACTTTTCTCTATGGCACATGTGAATGAATTCCACAGTCCAACTCAATCAGAACAACCAAGACATAGAATATAAGAATAATTATAAACGAACGAGAAAAAGTCAGAAATCCCTACTAGCCTAAGCGTGCCAAGGAGATGAGACAAACAGATTTAAATAGAGTCTCAACTAAGAAAGTAAATGTATATCAATTATGTTTGTATATATCCATAGTAAAGGCTATTAAAAGTTTATTTAAAAAAAACAAAACTAGATGGAAAAAAAGTGGAGGAGCTAGAGTTTGTGCCACCCGGGGCTGTCTCAGTTTGCTACCCACCCCCCACACACACACACAAAATGAGGTTTCAGGGCACTGCTTGTAAATGTTTCACCTCCCAAGACCCTGCTTACACTTAAAAGTACCAGAACTTGTCAGAGATTTGGAGCACATGGCTAGGCTTAAAAAGGCCCTTGTAGTAGCTAGCCTAGTAAACACCTGTGAACCTATGAATAGGTAAACTGGAGCTTTTGTAATTAGACAGTGTACAGCATAAAAGGTTAAAAACAAGATCTTTAATGTCAATCTAGCAGTGACAAGCTAACAGTACAGATCCCAAAGCATAGCAGTAAAATAACTAATGCAGAAAACTGCATCCAAGAACCAGTCTTTAGAATTTTCCACCCACTGTAATAACGTCAGATCAACAACTGCGAACCTGAGGTAGAGGGCTCTGCAGCAGGCCAAGGAGTGAAATATAAATATATGAAACACTGTTATAAGGCTCAGACTGGGAAAAAAGTAGGGCTGTGCAGGTTGCAGATACCATAACAGCAGATGTTTGAATTTATAAATGCTGCAGTAGCCTACAGCTAATAAGGATTATACCCTGCTAGGGATATAATGTCCGGCTAGTCTTCAAAGGTTTCTGGCTTCCCTCCATATATGGCTAGGCTGCTGCATCTAGAGATCCACAGTGAGAAAACAGTAGCCTGGGTGACAATTTCTTCAGGATATCCACCCCCCCGCCCCAAAAAAGGAGATGGCCTACTCATCCGAAAACCCAAAACAAACAAAAAGTAAGTACTTGCCAAAATGATAGATCAGTATGGTATTCTTCTGTCCCTCTGAACCTGTAGGTTATTAGAAGGTCCCAAAAGAGGCACTGGATTCCGAACAGGTGAACATAACATATAAAATACTCCTCAAGAAGGCTTCAGAGAGCTTAAGAGCTGCCATAAGAGTATTATCCCCGTGGATATAAAAGTTAGTCAAGGTGACCAGTTGAACCTTTGTGGTGCAGTAACTAAGAACAGAATAAAAAAAAAAAACAGCTGAAAAGTCCAAAGGTACTGAAAAAATAATCCAAGCCTTTGGAAGATGCTCAAACAGAAAAAAAAAAACACTTCCACTTACTAGCACAAACTTTCCTGGTCTAAGTTTTTTTAGGATTAAAAAGTATAAGAATAACTCTCTCAGAGACCTCGGGATTCCTGGGCTTTTATCGGAAATGGAGAAACTATACATTTAGCTTGACGGAGTGAAGGTTTGGGAGAGGTAACCCTGAAGGATGAGAAATTAGGCCAGGATCCAACACCCATGACGGGTGAAATAGGTGAGGCCAAAGAAAGGGGAGCCAGACTTGCTGGGGCCAGAATGGGGCAACGAGGGTGACATTTGCTTTTCAACGTGCTCCCTTCTGAAGAAACTTGATCATCAAGGGTGTTAGGGGATAGGCAAAAAGCCCTGGGGGTAATGCATGCAGAAGACTGTCCCCTTAGTGACTCCCATGGCAGGGATCAGGGCCATAAAAGCTGCTGCCACTTTGTGCTGGACAGGGAAAGGAAAAGATCATAGCAGGGAGTGCCCCAGTGGTTGAAAATCTGAGCCGCTATATCCTGATTTAGGAACCACTTGTGAAGCAAAAAAAATATATATATATATTCCTGAACAAACCGTCCACCAGAATGCTGGATCTCCTGTCGATGTCCACTGCAATCAGAAAACGCTGAGGAACATTACCCATTACCAAACCATCATGGCCTCTTGAAAAAAGGGATAGGACCAAGTTCCTCTTTGCTTGTGCAGATAACAAACCATTGGTGCATTGTCCATCTGGATAGCAATCACACTGTTGGGGAAAAGGTCCTGAAAGGCCTGCAGTGCTAGGAGGACCACTTTCATCTCCAAGACACTGATGTGAAGACTGGGCTCATATCTCAACCGCTTACCTTGGACAGTCTTCCCCTTGAAATGCCCAACCCTCAGTGACCGTGGCCTGGTAATGGAGAAAGTACAGTTGTGTACACTTACCATAAATGTAGATGTTCGAGTGTATTCACTGTTGCATTCATTACATTTGGGTTATCTGCCTGAAGGAAGCCCTCAGCCGGCCTGATTATCAAAGTCTTAAGTCCTGCGTCGGATGCTGTCTCTTCTTCCATGATGTCAGGTAGTCAGGGGTATAAATCATGCAGCCGATGCCATTACATCAGCTTTTCTTGCCCCAGATGTCAGGTTCCCCCATAATGGGAAGCAATTATATACAAGGTTACACCTCCAACAAAAAGCAAATGCACCAGAAAGCTAAAATACAGTAAACAAGAAAGGTATAGTCAATAGAAGTCAGGGGGCTGGAGGGAGGGTAACCAGGACTGCAACAGTGAATACACTCGAACATCTACATTTATGGTAAGTGTACATAACTGTACTATTTTCTTCATGTTTCACTGTTGCAGTCATTACATTTGAGTAGATTCCCAAAGCTAAGGAAGGGAGGAAGCAGTTAGAGAGCATTAGGACCAGCTATTAAGCCCTGCAAGACTGCAGTGGCAAAACTAGCTCTGGATTTAGAAAAAATAGGCAAGTGGTAACGCTTGGTGAAGGTATGTACAGAGCTCCAGGTAGCAGCTTCTAGGATGTCCCTGGTAGGAACACCTCTGAGAAAGGCTGTTGAAGTAGATGCAGCCCTGGTGGAATGTGATCTTATCCCTTGTGGGGTGGGTTTTCCATGGTGCTTATAGCAGAAATTAATGCAATGGCCTATCCATGTAGAAATGGTTTGCTTTGAAATCGCCTTCCCCTCTGCCCCTGCAGCAAAGGCAACTAGCAGCTGTTCAGTTTTCCTGAGAGCCTTAGTCCTGTCCAAATAAAATCTAAGTTGTCTGTGCACGTCCAAAGAGTGCAGTATTCATTCTCCTTTGTTCTGTGGATTAGAAAAGAAGGTTGGCAAATGAATGGACTGATTAAGGGCCACACTGGATACAACCTTGGCCATAAAGGTAGGATTGGTCCTGAGGGACACTCTGTCTGCATGGAAGATGATAAAAAGACTCCACTGTCATGAGGGCCTGTAATTCAAACACTCTTCTTGCTGAAGTGATGGCTAGAAGGAAGGCTGTTTTCCAAGAAAGGAATTTCAACTCTGCAGATGCAGCTGGCTCAAAAGGAGGTAGAGTGAGCTTTTCCAATACAAAGTTAAGGTCCCAGGCTGGAGTAGGGGGCTCTCCTGGGTGGTCTTAAATTTTTGGCCACTCTGAGAAATTGCTTCAGCATGGGGTGAGAGAAGAGGGATGGGCTCAGTATTGTAAGGTGTTGAAATGGCTGAAGCATGAATTTTAATAGATGAGAAGGAAAGGCCCTTGTGGAGCATCTCTGTTAAGTATTGAAGAATATGCGGTAAGCTGGGCCTTGCTGTGCCCATCCCGAGTCTGGCTCCAGGAACAGTATCTTTTCCACTTTTCACCATAGGATTTTCTAGTACTAGGCATCCTTGCCTCCAGAATAACATCCAGCACTTGCTTATTGAGGGATGGTATTGGAGAGCTCAGGTAATTAGCCAGGCTGCAAGGTTCAGGGTTTGAAGGTGGGGGTGCAGAATCTGGCCCTCCTGCTGGGAGAGCAGGGAAGGGGTCTGAGGCAGGTGCCATGGTTCCAGCAGTGACATACTGTGCAAGAGGGAGTACCAGTGTTGGCGTGGCCAGTCTGGTGCAATGAGAATGGTCTTTGGTTTGTCCTGTTTGATCTTTAGCAGAGCTTTCAAGAGGAGAGGCAGAGGGGGAAAGGCATAAACTGAGAGGCTTTCCCAAGCGAAGGACAGGGCATCCACTTTCCAAGCTTGTCTGTGGGGAGTCCTTGTGCAGAATTTGTCCAATTGGTAGTTCTGAGGGGAGGCAAAACAGGTTATCTCTGGGCTCCCCCATTTGTTTCTCAAAATGTTGAATATCTTTGGTTCCAGTTTCCACTAATGTGGGTCCGCGGGATTTCTGCTTAGGTCATCTGCCAGTGAATTTAGTTTGTCTGGCAGGTACTGAGCTTGTAGGTGCACTTGGTAACTTAAGGCTGTGTTCCACAGAGCCATGGCTAGTCTGCAGAAAGGGTACGAGTGGGTTCCCCCCTGCTTGTTTATGTACCACAAAACAGTGGTGTTGTCTGTCTACCAATTATTGTCCTGGAAGAATGTGGTCCTTGAAGGCTGTCAGAGTATACTGTACAGCTAACATTTCTTTTTGATTGATATGCAGATGCATTTGACTCTGGTTCCATTTGCCCTGAATGCACTGCCCTGCCAAGTGAGCCCCCCATGCATAGTCTGATGCGTCTGTTAGGGTTTGGTCAGCAGGGGGTAGAGTGAATGGCAGTCCCTTGCTGTGGTAGCAGGCCTCTGCCCACCAAATGGACTCTGTCTTTATACAAAGAATGATAGGAATCACCGATTCCAGGTCCTGAGAATGTTGATACCATAGGCTTTTTAGATACCATTGCAGTTTCCTCATATGCAGTCTTGCATATGGAATTAGTAGGATGCAAGAGGTCATGAACCCCAGGGCTTGCAGTATTTTCCTTGCAAATAGCTGGGTCCTTGTGGCCAGTAGTTTGAAGTAGGCTGTCAAATAAACTTGTTTCTCTGGCATGAGATAGGCCATCTGGGAAGTTGTGTTCAAGCTTGCTCCCAGGAATACAATTTGTTGGCAGGGTACTAGGTGACAGTTCTTTTCATTTATGGTGTACCCCAGTGAGGTTAACAGTTTCTTTACAAATGCCAGATGATTTAATAGTATGTCCTGGCTTTATGCCTGAATTACACAATCGTCCAGGTATGAGTATATTTGAATATTTCTTTGCCTGCAGAATGCAATGACTGGAGCTAGGCACTTTGTGAATACCCTGGGTGCAGTAGATAAGCCAAAGGGCAGTGCAGAGAACTGATAGTGCATGTAGCCTGCTCTGAAGCGTAGGTATTTTCTGCAAGATTCCCTTATTGGGATGTGCAGGTAAGCTTTAAGTCCAATGTTGCCAACCAGGCATTTTTGCCTAGCATGAGAAGCAGCTGATGAAGAGTTAGCATTCTGAATTTTGGGATTAACAAAAATATGTTTAGAATAGACAGGTCCAGGATAGGACACCAGGAGTTGTCTTTTCTGGGTACCAGGAAAAGGCGTGAGTAAAAACCTTGTCCCCATTCCTCTGCTGGGACAGGCTGAACAGCCTTGATACTTAGAAGAGAGAGAGAACCTGCTGTTGAGCCTCTGCCCACTGATTTGGGGGTAGATATGGCCAACCGTTTGGGGTTGGTAAGGAGTGGAAGTGGAATCTGTATCGTTGGGAAACTATATTTAAAACCCATTTGTATTGGGTACCAAGTTCCCAGTTTTTTGCATGCAGGGCAATATTTCCCACTGAGGGAGCAGACATTTGAGCAGGGCTTAGAAGGTTTAAGGTTAAGTCATTGTGACAGTTTACCATAGGGGGGTGTCTTACTACTTCCAGCTTTGGAAGTGGGAGCCCCCCACTGCTTAGGCCTGTGAGTACCTTGAGACTGTAGCCTAGGTGGTCTTCTGTTCCTGGGTTTGGACTGAGAAGGCCTAGAAGAGGCAGGAAAGGATCAATTCTTAGAAGGCCAATGCCTACTAAATCTGGGAGGCTTTACTTGCAGGAAATCTAACAGTTTGCATAGATTTAGCTTTTTCCTCCATCTTTTTAACAACTGCTCTGTTGCCAAACAGGCGGTCTTGGTTTAAGGGAGCATCTAGTAATTTAGCTTTAACATGATCTGAAAAATTTTGCTCCTTAAGCCAAGCATGCCTTCCAAGAACAGTGACAGCAGCCCTGCAAGATGCATCTAAAGAGTCAAAACCACATTGCAAAGTATGTTTACCAACTTGTTCAGCAGAATGCATTAAACCCTGTAATTCTTTATTTTCAGCACAGTCAGGAATCATCATTTTCTGTTTAAGTAGTCCAATAATACGCTGCTGATACTTTAACATATGAAACTGGCAGTTTAAGGCACTAATGGCCAAAGTAGCAGAAGTGTATACCTTCTTAACCCATCTGTCCAGGGCCCTGGAATCTCTATCAGAGGGGGTAGGACTTTTGGCAGTAGTAGCCTTAAAGCCTTTGTGTCCCTGGGAAATGGTCTCTGGGTCTGCAGAAGGATTTTTAAAGAGGAACTTGTGAGAGTCAGGTACTCTAAAATCTGTCAGGTTTCCTGGGAGCTGGGGGTAAAGAGTCTGGGGCCAGGCTAGATTCCAAGAAGGCATCATCTACAACGTCCAGTATAGGAGGGATAGCTAAAGGCCTGTGTTGAGGTAGGAGTAAGAATTCCCTAAGTCTCTTTTTGGAGTCAGAGTAATCCTGGCTTTCCCGGCAGAAATGGTCCCTAAGTGTGTGCAAGGTTTCACCAAAGGAAAAATCTTCTGGAGGGGAAGCAGAGGGTATAGAGTCCTCTGTATCAGAATCCTCATAGGTAGATAAGGGCAAATTCCCTCTGGTCATCAGAAGGAACAGAAATTTAAAAATCCTAATCAGAAGAATCAGAAGAAAAATCAGTTCTAGGTCTTTTAGAGGGAGAAGGCTGGCTTCCCCTAATTAGAGTAATAAGGTCTTCAGCCATTCTTATAATTTGTTTTTTAGGCATACGGGCCTGATCATGCGGTTTGGATGTCGGTTTTCTAGGCGTGGGTTGTGTTTTAGCCTTGAAGAAGATGGCGTCTGTTTGAAATGCAAGTCCGTAGGCCTGAATACACCCTCAGAAGCCGGTGCCTATACAGCGGCTCCGGACCCATCCAAGATAGAGGCATCCGCAGGTTCCATAGTCGAAGAAGCATCTCGTGGCATACTGGACTCTGGAATGGGTCTCAGTAGAGGCCTGAGAATCTGAAGTAGCTGGTATCAGGGGCTGCGAAAGCCCCTCACCGAGTACTGGTGAACTGGCGACTAGCTTAATGGAAGCGACATCAGCAGCTTAGTACCTATGCAGTCTGTCTCTGTCTTTATCTTTATGTTTTTTTGGAGTGTCGGTAGTTGGATGGCTTACAGAAGCCATTTCTGGATAATTAAACCAAGTACCGAAATAGTTTGTGGCAAAAATGGACTGACGACGAGCAGTTCGAGGATTGAATAAGGCGCAAAAAGTACAGTTTTGTACCTACCATAAATGTAGATGTCCGAGAGACATGCAACTGCAGTCATATCATGTGGGTTGTCCTGCCTCAGGCAGCCCTCGGTCGGCCGGATTCCAAAGTCTGGGTCCGACGTCGGCTGATGTCGCTTTTCTCTCCGACGTCAGAGCGGCTGGAGTATATAAGCATCAGCCGACGCCATTTTCTTCAGTGTTTCTTGCCCCAGATGCCAGGTGCCCTCCAAGGAAGGCTGTAATCAAATTGGAAGACAAAAACAGGATTCCAAACAAATACATGAGCAATAAAACAAATACACCATAACAGATATCCCCAGCTAAGAGAGAGGGGATAGGAGTGGACCCTAAGCATAGAGGGGTATGGAGGGAGGGACCGACTGCAGTTGCATGTCTCTCGGACATCTACATTTATGGTAGGTACAAAACTGTACTATGTCCTTCAAGAATGCAACTGCAGTCATAACATGTGGGTAGAATACCATAGCTTAGCTGGGGAGGAGGTATGCTCTAGGAAAGAGATGGTGTGGCAATCAAACCCTGCAGGACTGCCAAGCAAAGCCTGCTCTGGATCTGGAATATAGGGGAGATTGTAGTGTTTTGAGAATGTATGCACGGAGCTCCATGTAGCAGCTTCTAGAATGTCCTTTGTAGGCACCCCTCTTAAAAATGCTGTAGAGGTGGCTGTAGCTCTGGTGGAATGTGGTCTGACATAGGCTGGAACAGTCTTTCCATGAAAGGAATAACAGAATCTGATGCAATGTCCAATCCATTTAGAAATAGTCTGTTTTGAAATAGCTTTTCCTTGGACTGCAGGGGCGTAAGCTACAAAAAGCTGTTCAGACTTCCTACTGGCCTTGGTTCTGTCCAGGTAGTATCGAAGTTGTCTATGAATGTCCAAGGTATGTAAAAGCCTTTCCCCCTTATTCTCAGGATTGGGGAAGAAGGCAGGCAGATGAATGGCTTGATTCAGAGAAACCCTAGATACCACCTTTGGCATAAAGGTAGGGTTGGTCCTTAATGAAACCCTGTCTCTGCGGAAAATAATAAAGGGTGGTATTGCCATTAGGGCCTGTAGTTCGGAAACCCTTCTTGCTGAGGTGATTGCCAACAGGAAGGCTGTTTTCCATGAGAGAAATTGCAAGTCAATTGAAGCTGCTGGCTCAAAAGGAGGTAGAGTCAGTTTTTCTAAGACAAAATTGAGTTCCCAGGCTGGCACTGGGGCCTTTCTTGGTGGCTTAATGTTCTTGATTCCCCTGAGGAATTGTCTTAGTAAGGGGTGAGAAAAAACAGGAGGATCAGTGTTGTATCTAGCTGAAATAGCAGATGCATGTATTTTTATTGACGAATATGAGAGACCACTCTGTAACCTATCTGCCAAATATTCCAAGATAAGTGGGATGTTGAGTAATGATGCATCATGCCCTTTGCTGATATTCCAATTGCTGAATCTTTTCCACTTTGCTATGTAGACCTTTCTGGTGGACGGTCTTCGAGCCTCTGTTAGTATCCGCTGAACTTCCTTGGAGAGAGGTAAGTTGAATTTATTTATGGGATCTCCCAGGCTGTTAGCTGCAGAGTCTGGAGGTTTGGATGCAGTGTTTCGAAATTGTGCCGAGTCAAAAGTAGAGGCCACTGAGGGAGGGCCTACCTCCTGGTGTGACATATGCTCCGTAGTAGTGGGTACCAGTGTTGCCTTGGCCAATCCGGAGCTATTATGATTCCCTTGGGCTTCTCTGCTTTGATCTTTAGTAATACTGAGGTCATCAGTGGCAGAGGTGGGAATGCATAGATTGCTAGGGAGTTCCAGTTGAATGAAAGAGCATCTATTTTCCAAGCCTTTAGATGGTATGTCCTTGTGCAAAATTTTGGTAGTAGATGATTGAGGTGAGAGGCAAATAGGTCCACTTCTGGCTTGCCCCATGTCGAAGTGAGTTGCCTGAAAGCCTTCGGATGCAACCTCCACTCGTGTGGATCTGTGAAATTCCTGCTTAGGCTGTCCGCCAACACATTGTCTTTTCCTGGAACAAACTGTGATTGCAACTGGATGTTTAGACTCAGTGATTTTTCCCAAAGCTGCATTGTCAGTCTGCAAAGGGGATAAGAGTGAGTGCCCCCCTGCTTGTTTATGTACCACATCACAGTGGTGTTGTCTGTCTGTATCATTAAATGACCTTGCTGGAGTTGGTTTTGAAAAGCCTCGATAGCATGCATCACTGCCAGCATTTCCTTTTGATTTATATGCAGATGTGTTTCCTTTGGAGACCATTGTCCTTGTATACATCTGCCTTCCATGTACGCCCCCCATCCGAGGTCTGAGGCGTCTGTAGTCATGGTCTGTGTTATCTGTGGTTTTTTGAATGACAAACCTGTGTTTTCCTGGCTCACCGAAGCCCACCATAGGAATTCCTTTTGTAAGCATGGAATGAGTGGAATGATTGTCTCCAAGTTGTTGCTGTGCTGAGACCAAACGCTTTTTAGGTACCATTGAAGCTTTCTCATGTGTAGTTTTGCTAATGGAACCAGTAGAATGCAGAATGCCATGTAACCCAGGGCCTGTAGGAATCTCCTTGCAGTCATCTGGGTGAGTTTTGCTAAACCTTTGAAGTATTGAGTTAACTTCTCTTGCTTGTCTTCTGTCAGGTAAGACATTTGAGAGGCTGTGTCTAGTTTGGCTCCTAAGAAGATTATTTGCTGGGATGGCTGCAGTCTTGACTTTTGGAAGTTGACTGTGTATCCCAGAGCTTGAATTAATCGTATGACATATTCCAGATTTTTTTGTCAACATCAATTTGTCGTCCGCTTGTATGAGGCAGTCGTCCAGGTACGGGTAAATTTGTATACCCTGGAGCCTGCAATGAGCAATTACTGAAGCCAGGCATTTTGTAAACACTCTGGGCGCAGTAGATAAGCCAAATGGCAATGCTGAGAATTGATAATGCTCTGGCCCTGCAAGAAATCTGAGGTATCTTCTGCAACTGTGTCTGATAGGGACATGCAGGTATGCCTCCTTGAGGTCCAGAGTAATCAGCCACGACTCCTTGCCCAGCATGGGAAGGAGTTGCTGTAGAGTCAGCATTTTGAACTTTGGTACTATGAGAAAGGTGTTTAATGCGGACAAGTCCAGTATTGGTCTCCACTGAGTTTCTTTTCTTGGAACAAGGAACAGTCTTGAGTAAAATCCCTGTTCTTGTTGTGGAAATCTTTCTATTGCTTTCATTTGAGTTAGTAGAGAGATTTGCTTGATAGCCTCTACCCTTTGATGTTGTGGTAGATTTGGCATGCCTTGTTTTCTTGGTAAGGTGTGAAAATGAAACCTGTACCCTCGGTCTATAATGTCCAAAATCCATTTGTCCTTTGTCAGTCTGTGCCAGTTTTCTGCAAACAGAGATAATTTCCCGCCCAAGGGAGCTTCTAGTTGTTCCCTGGTAGGCGGTAGTAGAGGAAAGTCATTGAGATTGTGGTTGTTGGGCAGGAGAAACCCCTGCGTCACCTCTTTGGTTTCCTGACTGCCATTGACGTCCCCTGTAAGGGCCTCTGTATTGGCCTCTTCCTCGGCCACGTCTGTTCTTACCCCTTTGAAACTTTTCTGGATTAGGAAAGGACCAGTTTTTTGAAGGCCAATTCCTACTGAATCTGGGGGGTTGAACCTGGAGGAAATCCTTCACAGTTTGAACTGATTTTACTTTTTCTTCGATGGTATTTAGCACATCCTTAGCATTTGCACCAAAAAGCTTGTTCTTTTCCAAAGGTGCATCCAGAAGTTTTGCTTTTACATGATCTGGTAGAGGTTGATCTTTTAACCAAGCATGTCTTCGCATCACTGCCCCTGTCATAGCTGCCCTACATGAAGCTTCCAGTGCATCATATCCACACTGCAGGAAGTGATTGCTTACTTGCTGAGTGTTATGTACAGCTTCCTGCAAAGTCTTCCTGTCTAAAGGATCAGGAGAAACTAGTGTTTTTTGTAAATCTTCTAAGAGATAATCCTGATATTGGAACATATGAAAAAGGCAATTTAAAGCTCTCATAGATAAGGTAGTGGAAGTGTAAACCTTTTTACCCCATCTCTCTAATGACCTTGCTTCCCTGTTGGAGGGCAAAGGATTTTTTGAGGTGGAGGCTGAAACTCCTTTAGGCCCCTGTGAAATAGTTTCCAGATCAACAGTATGGGCCCTGAATAAATGGGAATGAGTTTCTGGGACCCTGTAATACCTGTCTGGCTTGGCTGGTGCAGGAGGGAGAGTATCAGGGGTAGCACTAGAATCAGAATACAAATCATCCAGAACATAAAGTACAGGACAAATAGCTAAGGGCCTGTGCTGAGGCTTCTTAAGGAAAGTCCTAAGGCGTTTCCTGGAATCAGAATATTCCTGGCCCTGCCACTTGAAATGTTCCCTCATGGTGTGCAGAACTTCCCCAAAGGAAATATCCTCAGGAGGGGAAGCCGAAGGTATGGAATCTTCTGCATCTGAGTCCTCATAGGTCTGGAAGAGCTCTTCCTGGCTATCAGAGTGGACAGAGCCCTCAGAGTCTTCATCTGAAGGAGTAGGGTCAGAGGGTTCAACCCGGGCCTTTATCAGGAGGAGGCTGGGATGCTCTCTCTGGATGGGTCTGCGAACCTCTAATCATGGAAATTAAATCAGCAGCCATGGACATAATTTGTGTCTCTGGAGTCGGCTGAGGTGAGGATCTAGAAGTAATATGCTTTGTTTTGCTGGCTGCCTTAGCCCTAGTGTAGGCCTTAACAGACATGGCCATAGGAGGCCTGGCAGCTCCATCGCAGGAGTGACCTTGTCTACAGCAATGGTCTCGGCATTTCCTCGGTTTCGTATCCGGAGGAAAATCTATAACTGGCGGAGTAATGTCTGGAATCGAGTCGCCGGTAATGCGGTGTCTTCGGTTCGAGCGGTGGAGAGACCGTCTCAGAGGGAACCGGAGCACTCGCTAGGTTTTGGCGTGGAGTCGGTAGTAGATGCGGGCCGAGGATGTCGGTCCCGGTCTTTTCGCTTTTTGGGAGTTTGCGATGTCGGAAGATCCGACGGCATGGTATAAGCAAATTTATCGCCGAAAAAGTCTTCAGCGAACTCCGCCCGGCCTGAGAGTGCGCTTGTTGAAGCGAGCACAGGCTACACAGGCCGAGACGTTGTGGTCTGGGCCCAGGCAAGGGAGGCAGTAAGAGTGGAAATCCTTATGAGGTATTTGTTTACCACAAAAAAGACAATTGTTAACTTTTCAGTAATTTCTGACATCGGCTGAGGCAAGAAAAGGTCCCCAACGGGGTACTTAGCTTTTTTGATGACTTCGGTATCGTAGAATACAGGAGCTGACCGACCGGCACTTGCGAACTGCTTCTGCTTCGGGCACCGCGCGGCAAGAAAGACTGAAGAAAATGGCGTCGGCTGATGCTTATATACTCCAGCCGCTCTGACGGAGAGAAAAGCGACATCAGCCGACGTCGGACCCAGACTTTGGAATCCGGCCGACCGAGGGCTGCCTGAGGCAGGACAACCCACATGTTATGACTGCAGTTGCATTCTTGAAGGACATCCGACAGTGACGGATGTTGTGGTCTGGGCCTAGGCAAGGAATGCAGCACAAATGAAAATCTTTATGAGGTACTTGCTTTCCACAGGTAATACAATTGTTAACTTTAACTGACATCGGTTTAGAGCAAGAAAAAGGATCCCCAACGGGGTACTTAACTTTTTTGAGGACTTCGGTTCTGAAACTTGAAAACGAAAATTTCAGGAGTCGGCCGACCAGCACTTACGAACTGCTTCTGCTTCGGGCACCGCACGGCAAGAAAGACTGGGGTAATGGTGTCGGCTGCATGCTTTATAGCCCCGACTACCTGACGTCATGGAAGAAGAGACAGCATCCGACGAAGGACCCAAGACTTTGATAATCAGGCCGGCTGAGGGCTACCTGCAGGCAGATAACCCAAATGTAATGACTGCAACAGTGAAACACAAAGAACATCCAAAGTTCACCCTGCCATGACCAGTGGATGCTCCAACCAACACAGAATGTGGCAGCAACAACTGCTTGTTAATGCCACTACAAAGTTCACAGGATGTGTTAGAATGGACACTAAAACTGCTACAGTGTAATACTACCATGTGGAATCTCACTAAAGGAACAAGACAAACAGAATCTGCCATGTGTCCAAGAAGATGAAGTACTGAAGCTGCAGAGGAGGGCTGTGAACCCCATATGTAAGAAGCCTTTAGACAAAGTGAGCTCAGTCTTGACAATAGCTTGGCTATACAAGTGACTATATTCAAAGGGCAGCCCATAAATTCTAGCACCTGAACTGGTTCCAGGCTGGACTTTTCTTAATTCACTCCTATGTCCAATGACAGACAGCTGGAGTAAGGAATCTTGAGCTTTGATTAGGGATATCCTTGTGAAGTGGTGAAGAGCCAGTCTTCCAGGTAAGGGAAGCTCTAGAATCCTTGCAGTCTAAGCCAGGCTGCCACTACTGCCATGCATTTTGTGAATATCCAGTGAGTTGTGGTAAGAACAAAGAACAAAACACTAAACTGGTGATGACTAGCTCCCAATCAAAAGCATATAAATCTCCCGAGTGCCTTGCTATCTTCATGTAATTGTAGGCATCCCTGGGATCCCTCAAGCACATACAGTCATCCTTCCTCAAGACAGGTTAAATGGACTGCACCATAATCATCCAGAATTTGGTCATTTTGAAAAAAACAGAGGCTTGCCATGATCCAGAACTGATTGATGTAATGCACAGAATCCCCAATAAGTGCTTGCTCACCTTTGGTAAAACAACAGCAGAAATGCACTCCGTTCGCAGTTATTTATTGCCCATGACAGACCAATGATAGATACATCCAAAACACATAGGCGTGCCCAAACGCAAGTCATACATGAACAATAGTTGAAGAACCTCCAACTAATTTGCTGTATATCAAACTGTTGTAAAATCCATACAAACTGGTAAACGTGAAGAATTCACTGAAGACCAGGGTTTCTAAAATCCATAAGATAAATGAATGTAGGTTAAGCGCTTTCACCTGTTATTCGGGCTTCTTCAGAACACTGAATGCCTAAAGTGTACGCCTTAAATAAACATTTTGGCGCCAAAAATATTTTAAAAAGTTAAAGGGACCTAGCCCTATATATAAATGTAATTTCATGCCCTACTGTAAACATTAATCTTGTGGGCTGAAATATCTTTTGCCATATGTTCAAAAAAGTTTACTGATCACAATAACCAGCAAAACACATGATAAACTGTAAACTCTCAGCTTATATTTTATGCCATCACTAGTGCATATGAAATATTTTTGTTGCTTTTGCTTAGCACTACTATATCAGTTGATGATTATAATAACCATAATTATACTTGCTACTTAAATATGACTATACGTTGTTGTATTTATGCATTATTTGTATGTCCAAAATAGTACATGTCTATACCAATTTGGTGGATTTTTTACGAGGGTATTGAAGAACCAAATGTTTTACACTTGCGCGCTTTAAAATAAGCGCTGTTATTAATGTTGTGTGTATTTTCAAATACCCTCTTCACCTTCCCCTATGCCCATCTAAAAAAATGGTAGTAATACTAATTAGGTCGATGATGAATTATTAACTACACACAATCTGTAAAAATGGTTCAAAATATAAACATGTAAAACATAAATATAAAAATGTGTTAATGTTGAGTAAGTGGATGCTTGCTCTAAATGTTCACATAATTGTAAAACCAATAACTAATGCCCATTTTTGATGCAGTAAATAATGCAACCTACAAATAAAATGATGTGACATAATAAATGACAGAATGATATGTGACAGAATAAAAAACAATAACAAAGTAAAAAATAATAAATATAGAACAATCTCTTCTGCCACTCTTTTCTATATGTGTGTGATATTCAAGGCATATAAAGTAACCTGATGTAAATTCATTATTTTATACTCCTACTTCGTCCTTGTCATATTGACTAGTTGATGAATATTTACTCCCTAACTCATTAAAATATATACAGAATCAAATGAGAGCTATTTGACAACTAATCTGAATTAAAATATAGAACGATTGCGAGCTCAACATACTCAAATCTCTTTAATGGTATTCAATAATATTTGGACATATATCTAATTCATTGTTATTGTATAAAATTCTATGAACAGAAACCTGTCCTTCTGACATCCCATTATGAACTAAATACATAAAATTAATATAAAATTATTATACATAGAGCATATTGTATATAAATTTATTGTATATATATCTGTTACTAACCATGTTAAAATTGATAATTGCTTAATTAAAACTAATATTTAATATTTAATATACTTAAAAATATTTAAAAATTAAACTGATGTGTTTAATGTGTTAGAATGGATTTTAATGAGTTGCTGTCATTTAATCGATATTTAGACGATATCTACATTCTATTGAATTCCAGTTTGGAACAATTAGAACAATTTATAGATTTTCTCAATGGTAGTAGTGGATTTCTAAAATTTACTTATGAATATAACACCACTGGAATAGCGTATTTAGACACATTTATTTATGAACATGAAGGTAATTTACATTCTAGAATATATAGAAAAAATACATTTTCAAATGACTATTTGCAATATAATAGTTTTCATCCCACTAAACTTAAATATAATATCTACAAGGGCCAATGTATTCGGGCCTGTAGAATGACATCGGACTTTAATACTTTGGTTTGTGAATTAAACACAATAAAAACTATGTTTAAAGATAGGGGATATCCTATAGATATGATGGACAATGTGACTCAATATATCTTAGACGAGTGGGGAAAAAAATACAAACCTCTATTAGGTTTAGGAAATCAAATTTCAGGTGAACCTTCCATAAATATAAATAGTGATAGTGTTAAAGATAAAAAGAATAATACCATGAGTAACCATCAGAGAGCATTTATAATGCTGTATTGTCCTGTATCCAGAGATATTATTGATTTATTGACTAAATATTGGCACCTAATAACTGGTGATTCCATATTATCCGAAGTCATGGGAATGAAACCTGGAATAGTCTATAAAATGGGTAATAATATTAAAATGTTACTGCAAAAACATATACAACATGATAAGAAGCAGAGTACCATACTAAAAGACTATACTAGGAAATGTGGAGGTGTAATCAATGCAATTACATTAATGATAAAAAGGAAATTGACTTACAAAATATTACGAGAACAAAAATAAAGTGTTCAAGGGGTAATTGTAAATCCAAAATGATAGTGTACTTGGCGACGTGTAATCAATGCCAATGTTTTTATGTGGGAAAAACAGAGAGGAGTTTAAACAAATGAATTTATGAACATAATTACAAAATCAGAAAGAAGGATTCAACTAATGCATTGGCAAGACATGCTGAAAGTAAGGAACATACCAAAGGATTCAAATTTGCAATAATTGACACTGTCAAATTTTGACCCCAGAGGGTGTGATATTACAACACATTTATTATACAGGGAAGCATGGTGGCAAATCTATTTGGATGCCACCACAACCCCTGGATTAAATGATAGCATCTCATTAAAATCCATTCTAACACATTAAACACATAATTTTAATTTTTAAATATTTTTAAGTATATTAAATATTAGTTTTAATTAAGCAATTATCAATTTTAACATGGTTAGTAACAGATATATGTATATATATATATATATATATATACATACATATATACAATAAATGTATGTACAATATGCTCTATGTATAATAATTTTATATTAATTTTATGTATTTAGTTCATAATGGGATGTCAGAAGGACAGGTTTCTGTTCATAGAATTTTATACAATAACATTGAATTAGATACATCTCCAAATATTATTGAATACCATTAAAGAGATTTGAGTATGTTGAGCTCGCACTCGTTCTATATTTTAATTCAGATTAGTTGTCAAATAGTTCTCATTTGATTCCGTATATAATATTTTAATGAATTAGGGAGTAAATATTCATCAACTAGTCAATATGACAAGGATGAAGTATGAGTATAAAATAATGAATTTACATCAGGTTACTTTATATGCCTTGAATATCACGCACATATAGAAAGAGTGGCAGAAGAGATTGTTCTATATTTATTATTTTTTACTCTGTTACTGTTTTTTATTCTGTCACATATCATTCTGTCATTTATTATGTCACATATCATTTTGTTATTTGTAGGTTGCATTATTTACTGCATCAAAAATGGGCATTAGTTATTGGTTTTACAATTATGTGAACATTTAGAGCAAGCATCCACTTACTCAACATTAACACATTTTTATATTTTATATTTTACATGTTTATATTTTGAACCATTTTTACAGATTGTGTATAATTAATAATTCATCATCGACCTAATTAGTATTACTACCATTTTTTTAGATGGGCATAGGGGAAGGCGAAGAGGGTATTTGAAAATACACACAACATTAATAACAGCGCGTATTTTATTAAAGCGCGTAAGTGTAAAACATTTGGTTCTTCAATACCCTCGTAAAAAATCCACCGAATTGGTATAGACATGTACTATTTTGGACATACAAATAATGCATAAATACAACAATGTATAGTCATATTTAAGTAGCAAGTATAATTATGGTTATTATAATCATCAACTGATATAGTAGTGCTAAGCGAAAGCAACAAAAATATTTCATATGCACTAGTGATGGCATAAAATATAAGCTGAGAGTTTACAGTTTATCATGTGTTTTGTTGGTTATTGTGATCAGTAAACTTTTTTGAACATATGGCAAAAGATATTTCAGCCCACAAGATTAATGTTTACAGTAGGGCATGAAATTACATTTATATACAGGGCTAGGTCCCTTTAAATTTTTAAAATATTTTTGGCGCCAAAATGTTTATTTAAGGCGTACACTTTAGGCATTCAGTGTTCTGAAGAAGCCCTAATAACGGGTGAAAGCGCTTAACCTACATTCATTTATCTTATGGATTTTAGAAACCCTGGTCTTCAGTGAATTCTTCACGTTTACCAGTTTGTATGGATTTTACAACAGTCTGGTATACAGCGAATTAGTTGGAGGTTCTTCAACTATTGTTCATGTATGACTTGCGTTTGGGCACAACGCCTATGTGTTTTGGATGTATCTATCGTTGTTGGTCTGTCATGGGCAATAAATAACTGTTTTTAACGAAAGGAGTGCATTTCTGCTATTGTTTTACCAAAGGTGAGCAAGCACTTATTGGGGATTCTGTGCATTACATCAATCAGTAGCATCTTGCATCACAATATTCTATGATCCAGAACTGGTTTAAAGTCCTTGATTTTCTTTAATACCAAAATAATCTAGAATACACCCCCCAATCCTCAATGGGCTGGTGGGACACTCTTGGATGATTCAGTTAAAAAGCAACTTTTGAATTTCCATTGCTGCATCCTTTTCTGGCAGGATGGTATATCCAGAAGAGATTTTTGGGAGTCTTAGCATATAAACATAAAGAGAACTGTAAAACCTTTGGACACGACTCAACATCCTTGTGTCAGAGGTGATGGCCTCCCAAGCTTCTTTTGACCCCTGGCTGCTATCAGAGTATGGCAGTTGGGCAACCCTTCAGAGACACTGGAAAGTCCTTCCAGAGAAAGCCCTGCTGAAGCCATGGTACTATGGACAGCCTCTGCCACACCAGCAGCATTCATTATGGTTGCCCCTCTGCCATAGGGGAACCTTCACTAGCAATGCCCTGAAAAAGTTCCTGCACTTTATGAAAAAAGAAGCACTTTCCACCCTTCTGGTTCCTACAGGAGGACTGCTGAAGGGTAGAGAAATACACTCTGATGGCAGATGTCATCTTTCCATCCTATTCACTCAGTCTCTCTCTCTCTGAGCTTTGGGCAAAACAGTGAAGAACTGTCAACAAGGAGAGCTTTAAAGCAGTCCACAAAATTAGAGAAATTTGTCCAGCATGACAACGCCAGTGCCTTCTGCATGGGACATCCAAAAGACTGGGTTGGACAACAGCCCCATGGAGATGTTGGTTATGAACTGCATGGTTGACAAATGGGCCTCAGGAGTCTTCTACATCCCTGGAGGCTGATGAGTCCTAACCTCTAGCATTTCACCTAAAAGGTTTTGGTGAAGCTTTTTCAAATGGATAAGATAATTCAGTGCACACAATTCAAAGGTGGCTGAACTGTACATCAGCTTAAAGTGGTCCATTGCCTGAGACTCCTTGTTAGGAGGATGGACTGAAACTCTCCTAGATGATGTCCTTTTAGGGCAGCTGCAATTATGATAGTGTCCACAGATAGACCCTTACTTCAGAGAGGTTTTGCCCTTAAGAAGGGCCAAAACCTTATCTGGTTGCTTGGGGATTGGTTCCATCACACCATGTTCTCTCCAAGGCCTCTGTGCCCAGGCCTATAAGGGCATCGGGGGGGGGGGGTACTCAGGACACAGAAGGGTCGATGCCAAAGGCCTCCAGAAATGCTGACTCCTGTGGGAAAGGAGCTTCTGCGGTCCATCCTCATGCTGTTTCAACAATTCAAGTAAACTGCCGAAAGAGGCATTACAGGGGAATTTGGGAGAGCCTTCCCCCTTTATCAAGGTTGGTGTCCTCGATGAGATTTAGCAAGGGAATCCAAGTGCTTCCTCTTACACTTGCTCTTACTATGCACTTCCCCAAGAGGAGAAGCAGGAGGAAACATGGAAGAAATTTTTTTGGGTGGGGGGTCTTGAATGCAGAAACACCTGTACACGCACAGACACGGGTTGTCCTGGAGTCAAATGATGCAGATCCACAGGCCCACATGCTTGGGGTAGGGACAGATCCAAAAATACTAAAACTATCATAGCTAAGTGGGAGAGGATCCTCTACATGACAATGAAGACAGAAACAGGCCGAATGACAGGCAAGGTACTGGTACCTCATACCAACTCAAATGAATCTGTTGCACAGATCGTAGCAGAACTGTTGAGCGCCAAAGCCTCTAGGGGCAGGAGCAGAGACAACTCCGAGACCCAGAAGGTCAACCCCAAACCTGAGCAGAGTCCACAAACGTTTAGTTATGTACTTACCATAACGATAGATGTATGTGATCCATCTCGCCTACATTCAGAACTGATGGGCTCGGAGCCACTCGGCCGATACACTAGCACAAAGTCTCTCATTGGCTGGGCCAACCCCTTATATCCCAGGATGCACCACGCCCCAACCCCCAGATCTTGTTTGCCCCACATCAACTCATCCACATGTGCCAATCCGACTGCACAACAGTGTTTCCTCCAGATCCAACAGGTAGGGGGAAGGAGGGCGGGTATGTAAAAATGTAGGCGAGATGGATCACATACATCTATCGTTATGGTAAGTACATAACTAAAAGATGTAATGCGATCCTATCTCGCCTACATTCATAACTGATGGGACAGCGTCCCTAGCACCTAGATCCTGGGAGGCTCACTGGAAAACACTCCTGAGCACTGTGGAACCAAAGGACACCTGACCCCTAGAAGCCACGTCCAGTTTGCAATGAGAAATAAATGTATGTGGAGAAGCCCAAGTGGCCGCTGCACATATCTCATCCAGAGACAGTCTGGCGTGGAAGGCCACTGAAGTTGCCATAGCCCTAGTAGAATGCGCTCTAACTGGGAATGGAAGGTCCCTTCCTGTTGATGCATAAATAAATGAAACACAATCCCTAATCCACCTAGCAATAGTGGTCTTAGTTACTGCTTTGCCAATCCTGTTATCTGCAAAGGCCACAAACAACTGGTCTGATTTCCTCTGATGCTGTGTCCTAAGTAAAACCTCAGTTACCTATGCACATCCAACTGATGAAGTCTGTATTCTGCCTTGTTGGAAAATTTCGGAAAGAAAACTGGTAGCTCTACAGATTGTTGCAGACAAAGAGCAGAAGAAAACTTAGGAAGAAATGACGGATTTAGTCTTAGAGATACTCTATCCTTGTGAAAGATCAGATAAGGAGGCCTGACAGAAAGGGCTTGAAGCTCCGAAACCCTTCTGGCTGAAGTAATAGCTACCAAGAAGGCAGTCTTCCAAGATAAGAACTTTTGCTCACAAGTGGCCGCCGGCTCGAAGGGATGTGATGTCAAGGCTCCTAGAACCTTATTCAAATCCCATGGCAAAACAGGTTGCGACACCGGGGGGCAAAGCAACCAAGCTCCCTTGAGAAAGGCCTTACACAACTTATGACTCATGAGTGAAGGCTCAAAGGCAACATGATAATTAGAAATCGCTGCCAATTGGACTCTAAGCATGGAGACAGCAGAACCCTGTCTAAAAAGAGTTGCCAAAAAATCTAATACTGCCGACACCGGGGCTGTCAGAGGGTCAAGGTTGTGCCGCTGGGCCCAAATGGCAAACCTTTTCCATTTATTAGAATATATCTCCTTAGTGGAAGCTCTGTGGGAAGAAGACAGAATCCGGACCACCTCAGGCGAAAGGATATGCTGTCTGACTAAGGTCGGAAGTGGAACAGCCAAGCCGCTAGCTTGAGAATTCGCAGTGATGGATGGGCCTGACCCGACTGAAGAGTCAGGAGGTCTGGAACTGGGTCCAGAATCCAAGGACCCTACACACTGCATACTTCCGAAGGAAGGGAAACCAAACTTGGCGGGGCCAGTGAGGTGCGATCAAAATCATGCTGCTTCCCAAGCAGATCGCCTTCTGAATCACCTTTGGCAGTAGAGGAACCGGAGGGAAGGCGTAGAGCAGACCAGAGGGCCAATTGTGGACTAGAGCGTCCCTGGGTGACTCCCCCTGGGGGGGAATCAGGGAGAAGAAATTGCTGCACTTCGCATTTCAGGGGCTGGCGAAAAGGTTGCAGCAGGGAAATCCCCACTTGGAGAAGATCCGAGCCGCTACTTGGTCATTCAGGGACCACTCGTGAGGCATCAGAATAACTCTGCTCAGCCTGTCTGCTATCACATTGGACTTCCCCGGAATGTGCGTTGCCACTAGAAATCTCTGGGAAGCGATCGCCCAATTCCACACTCTCATGGCTTCTCTGCAAAGAGGATAAAGACCTGGTTCCTCCCTGCTTGTTCAGGTACCATACCACCGCCATATTGTCTGAGAAGATTGCGATGGTACCCTTGGGAAGAGAGCTGTGAAGTGCCTGCAACGCTAGAAGCACTGCCCTCATTTCCAGAACATTGATATGCAAGTGGGTTTCGTGATCTTGCCACGTGCCTTGAACCGTCCTGCCCAGATAATGCCCCCCCCACCGTATCTGGGAGGCGTCCGTGGTCACTGTGGCAATGGGGGGGGGGGGGAGAAGAATCTCCCCTTGTTCAGGTTGGAGGAGAGGAGCCACCAACGAAGATCCTGCCGGCACGTTTCCGTGATGAGAATCGGGTAGGACAATGGCAGTTCTTGGTATGACCTCTGGGTCGACAGGAGCCAATGAAGAATTCGCATGTGCAATCTTGCCAGAGGGACCAGAAGAATAGAGGCCGCCATCGATCCCAAAAGCTGAAGGACCATCCTGGCTGGGGCTAAAGCTGAAGGACAATCCTGGCTGGGGCTTTCCGTCGGGGCAGTAAGGCAAGGACTTGGTCCTGTAGTATCTTTATCCTCTCTGTTGGAAGGAATGCTTGCATCTCTACAGAGTCTAGCTCTGCGCCTATAAAGGAAACACACTGTGATGGCAGCAATACAGACTTTTCCCAGTTGAATGTAATTCCTAATAGATGTCCCAACTCGATGGTAGCACTCACGGCTAGAGTAAGAAGATGCCCGGTTGGGGCGGTGAGGAGCCAGTCGTCTAGATATGTACGGAAACACCTGGAATCCCAGACGTCTCAGGTGAGCAGTCACCACTGCCAGACATTTGGTAAACACCCTGGGGGCTGTGGTGAGACCAAAGGGCAGGGCCCGGAACTGGAAGTGACTGGCTCCTAGGCGGAAGCGTAAATGTATCTTGGACGCTCTGTTTATCTTGATGTGATAATAGGCGTCCTTGAGATCGATGGAGCACATCCATACTCCTTTTTCCAGCAATGGGAAAATGGATTGCAACGTGACCATCCGGAACTTGGACTTCTTTACGAAGCGGTTTAGGTGGCTGAGATCCAGAATGGGTCTCAAGTCCTCTGTTCTTTTCGGCACCAAAAATAACCTTGAGTAAGTTCCTAATCCGGTCTGGTCTGCGGGGACTGGCTGGATGACTCCCTTTCCGAGCAGCTTTGCAACCTCTATGCCTGCTTGATCCCATTGACTGGGTGGCACGTCTGGGATTTTCCTTGACGGATAAAGGGGATGGTGTAACCTCCGGCGATGATACGAAGCACCCACTGATCCTGAGTGATGGAACCCCAGGCCCTTGGATGCTCCGAGAATCGACCCCCGACTGGCTCCAGAGACGCTGGAAGGAGGAACCACAAAAGGATTCGCGGTCTCCTGAGTTGCGGGGGCCTCCGCCACCTCTAGGGTGACGTCTTCCAGAATACCCCCCCCCTGCCTCTGGAAGGGGGGTCACTCTGATGGGCAGGGAAAGACTTTTGGGACTTTCTGAACCACATCTTTCCTCTCCTCTGAGCCTTGGGATAAGGTCTAGAGGGAAGCGGAAAACGGGCCCCAACGGCAGACAAAGTCTTACCCTCCTGCTCACATCTAGTGAGTGTGTCTTTCACCTTGGGTCCAAACAGAGAGGACCCATCAAATGGAGCGTCGGTAAAGGAAGACTTGAACGCCTCCGCAAAGTGACACAAGCGCATCCAGGCTTGCCTCCTAAGGGCTACGCTGAACTTGCTGCCCTACCCGCCCCTTTGGCTGCATACGATATGAGCCTCATGGACGAGTCAACAATCGACAAAAGGGTAGAGTGCTGGGCGTTGACAGACTGCGTCAATGCCTCAGGCATGTTACCTGACAGGGTATCTCCCAACTCCTTTATGAGATCCCTTTGGAGCCTTGTAAAGTGACATAAATAATTCAGCGAACGTAGAGTAAAGGTCGCTGAAGTCAGGTTATGCTTCCCGTACCTATCCATGCTCCTGGACTCCTTGTTAGGAGGATGGATAGAAGTAGATGCCTCTGCCACATCCTGCTAGGCGGCAGACGCCACCACCACAGCATCAACCAGAACTCCCTTGGTTAGAAACTCCTTGCCAGGGGGTGTGGATAAAAACTTGTTGGGGTGAGAAGGAACTGGCTCTACAGAATCAGGGTGTTCCGACACCCTTCGGCAAATAAGGTCCAGTAACTCATCGAAGGGTGGAGACACCCAGGAGGCGGAGGGTTGGGCTCCGAAGGCCTTGAGGAAGACCGACTCCTCCGCGGAAGGGGTTTTGGATGGCCAGTCGCCCCTCTGTCTCAAGATCTCCAGGATATCGGAGAAAGTACAGTTTTGTACCTACCATAAATGTAGATGTCCGATAGACATGCAACTGCAGTCATAACATGTGGTTTGTCCTGCCTCAGGCAGCCCTCGGTCGGCCGGATTCCAAAGTCTGGGACCGACGTCGGCTGATGTCGCATTTCTCTCCGACGTCAGAGCGGCTGGAGTACATAAGCATCAGCCGACGCCATTTTCTTCAGTGTTTCTTGCCCCAGATGCCAGGTGCCCTCCAAGGAAGGCTGTAATCAAATTGGAAGACAAAAACAGGATTCCAAACAAGTAAATGAGCAATAAAACAAATACACCACAACAGATATCTCCAGCTAAGAGTAACAGGGATAGGAGTGGACCCTAGGCATAGAGGGGTATGGAGGGAGGGAAAATCTGACTGCAGTTGGAGGGAAAATCTGACTGCAGTTGCATGTCTATCGGACATCTACATTTATGGTAGGTACAAAACTGTACTATGTCCTTCAAGAATGCAACTGCAGTCATAACATGTGGGTAGAATACCATAGCTTAGCTGGGGGAGGAGGTATGCACTAGGAAAGAGATGGTGTGGCAATCAAACCCTGCAGGACTGCCAAAGCAAAGCCTGCTCTGGATCTGGAATATAGAGGGAGATTGTAGTGTTTGGAGAATGTATGCACGGAGCTCCATGTAGCAGCTTCTAGAATGTCCTTGGTAGGCACCCCTCTTAAAAAAGCTGTAGAGGTGGCTGTAGCTCTGGTGGAATGTGGTCTGACATTGGCTGGAACAGTCTTTCCATGAAAGGAATAACAGAATCTGATGCAATGTCCAATCCATTTAGAAATAGTCTGTTTTGAAATTGCTTTTCCTTGGACTGCAGGGGCGTAAGCTACAAAAAGTTGTTCAGACTTCCTACTGGCCTTGGTTCTGTCCAGGTTCTGTCCAGGTAGTATCTAAGTTGTCTGTGAATGTCCAAGGTATGCAAAAGTCTTTCCCCCTTATTCTCAGGATTGGGGAAGAAAGCAGGCAGATGAATGGCTTGATTTAGAGAAACCCTAGATACCACCTTTGGCATAAAGGTAGGGTTGGTCCTTAATGAAACCCTGTCTCTGTGAAAAATAATAAAGGGTGGTATTGCCATTAGGGCCTGTAGCTCCGAAACCCTTCTTGCTGAGGTAATTGCCAACAGGAAAGCTGTCTTCCATGAGAGAAATTGCAAGTCAACTGAAGCTGCTGGCTCAAAAGGAGGTAGAGTCAGTTTTTCTAAGACAAAATTGAGGTCCCAGGCTGGCACTGGGGCCTTTCTTGGTGGCTTAATGTTCTTGATTCCCCTGAGGAATTGTCTTAGTAAGGGGTGAGAGAAAACAGGAGGATCAGTGTTGTATCTAGCTGAAATAGCAGATGCATGTATCTTTATGGAAGAATATGAGAGGCCGTTCTTTAACTTATCTGCCAAATATTCCAAGATAAGTGGGATGTTCAGCAATGAAGCATCATGTCCCTTGCTGATATTCCAATTGCTGTATCTTTTCCACTTTGCTAAGTAAACCTTTCTGGTGGATGGTCTTCGAACCTCTGTTAGTATCCGCTGAACTTCCTTAGAGAGAGATAAGCTGAAGTTATTTATGGGATCTCCCAAGCTGTTAGCTGCAGTGTCTGAAGGTTTGGATGCAGTGTTTTGAAATTGTGTTGAGTCAAAAGTAGAGGCCACTGAGGGAGGGCCCACCTCCTGGTGTGACATATGCTCCGTAGTAGTGGGTACCAGTGTTGTCTTGGCCAATCCAGAGCTATTATGATTCCCTTGGGCTTCTCTGCTTTGATCTTTAGTAATACTGAGGTCATCAGTGGCAGAGGTGGGAATGCATAGATTTCTAGGGAGTTCCAGTTGAATGAGAGGGCATCTATTTTCCAAGCTTTTGGATGGTATGTCCTTGTGCAAAATTTTGGTAGAAGATGGTTGAGGTGAGAGGCAAATAGGTCCACTTCTGGCTTGCCCCATGTCGAAGTGAGTTGTCTGAAGGCCTTCGGATGTAACCTCCACTCGTGTGGATCTGTGAAATTCCTGCTTAGGCTGTCCGCCAACACATTGTCTTTTGCTGGAACAAGCTGGGATTGTAACTGGATATTTAGGCTCAGTGATTTCTCCCAAAGCTGCATTGTCAGTCGGCAAAGGGTGTAAGAGTGGGTGCCCCCCTGCTTGTTTATGTACCACATCACAGTGGTGTTGTCTGTCCGTATCAGTAAATGGCCTTGCTGGAGTTGGTGTTGAAAAGCCTCGATGGCATGCATTACTGCCAGCATTTCCTTTTGGTTTATATGCAGATGTGTTTCCTTTGGAGACCATTGCCCTTGTACACACCTGCCTTCCATGTGCACCCCCCATCCAAGGTCTGAGGCGTCTGTAGTCATGGTCTGTGTTATCTGTGGTTTTTTGAATGACATACCTGTGTTTTCCTGGCTCACCGAGGCCCACCATAGGAATTCCTTTTGTAGGCATGGAATGAGTGGTATGATTGTCTCCAAGTTGTTGCTGTGTTGAGACTAAATGCTTTTTAGGTACCACTGAAGCTTTCTCATGTGTAGTTTTGCTAATGGAACCAGTAGAATGCAGGATGCCATGTAACCCAGGGCCTGTAGGAATCTCCTTGCAGTCATCTGGGTGAGTTTTGCTAAACCTTTGAAGTAATGAGTTAACTTCTCTTGCTGGTCTTCTGTCAGGTAAGCCATCTGAGAGGCTGTGTCTAGTTTGGCTCCTAAGAAGATTATTTGCTGGGATGGCTGCAGTCTTGACTTTTGGAAGTTGACTGTGTATCCCAGAGCTTGAAGTAATCGTATGACATAATCCAGGTTTTTTGTCAACATCAATTTGTCGTCCGCTTGTATGAGGCAGTCGTCCAGGTACGGGTAAATTTGTATACCCTGGAGCCTGCAATGAGCAATTACTGAAGCCAGGCATTTTGTAAATACTCTGGGCACAGTAGACAAGCCAAATGGCAATGCTGAGAATTGATAATGCTCTGGCCCTGCAAGAAATCTGAGGTATCTTCTGCAGCTGTGTCTGATGGGGACATGCAGGTATGCCTCCTTGAGGTCCAGAATAATCAGCCACGACTCCTTGCCCAGCATGGGAAGGAGTTGCTGTAGAGTCAGCATTTTGAACTTTGGTACTATGAGAAAGGTGTTTAATGCGGACAAGTCCAGTACTGGTCTCCATTGAGATTCTTTTCTTGGAACAAGGAACATTCTTGAGTAAAACCCCTGTTCTTGTTCTTGTTGTGGAACTCTTTCTATTGCTTTCATTCGAGTCAGCAGAGTGATTTGCTTGATAGCCTCTGCCCTTTGATTTTGTGGTAGGTTTGGCATGCCTTGTTTTCTTGGTAAGGTATGAAAATGAAACCTGTACCCTCGGTCTATAATGTCCAAAATCCATTTGTCCTTTGTCAGTCTGTGCCAGTTTTCTGCAAACAGAGATAATTTCCAAAGGGAGCTTCTAGTTGTTCCCTGGTAGGCGGTAGTAGAGGAAAGTCATTGAGTTTGTGGTTGTTGGGCAGGTGAAACCCCTGTGCCACTTCTTTGGTTTCCTGGCTGCCATTGTCGTCCCCTGTAAGGGCCTCTGTATTGGCCTCTTCCTCGGCCACGCCTGTTCTTACCCCTTTGAAACTTTTCTGGATTAGGAAAGGACAAGTTTTTGAAGGCCAATTCCTACTGAATCTGGGGGTTGAACCTGGAGGAAATCTTTCACAATCTGAACTGATTTTGCTTTTTCTTCGATGGTCTTTAACACATCCTTAGCATTTGCACCAAAAAGCTTGTTCTTTTCCAAAGGTGCATCCAGAAGTTTTGCTTTTACATGATCTGGTAGAGGTTGATCTTTTAGCCAAGCATGTCTACGAATCACTGCCCCTGTCATAGCTGCCCTACATGAAGCTTCCAGTGCATCATATCCACACTGCAGGAAGTGATTGCTTACTTGCTGAGTGTTATGTACAGCTTCCTGCAAAGTCTTCCTGTCTAAAGGATCAGGAGAAGCTAATGTTTTTTGTAAATCTTCTAAGAGATAATCCTGATATTATAACATATGAAAAAGGCAATTTAAAGCTCTCATAGATAAGGTAGTGGATGTGTAAACCTTTTTGCCCCATCTCTCTAATGACCTTGCTTCCCTGTTGGAGGGCAAGGGATTTTTTGAGGTGGAGGCTGAAACTCCTTTAGGCCCCTGTGAAATAGTTTCCAAATCAGCAGAATGGGCCCTGAATAAATGGGAATGAGTTTCTGAGACCCTGTAATAGCTGTCTGGCTTGGCTGGAGCAGGAGGAAGAGAATCAGGGGTAGCACTAGAGTCAGAATACAAATCATCCAGAACATAAAGTACAGGAGGAATAGCTAAGGGCCTGTGCTGAGGCTTCTTAAGGAAAGTCCTAAGGCGTTTCCTAGAATTAGAATATTCCTGACCCTGCCACTTGAAATGTTCCCTCATGGTGTGCAGAACTTCCCCAAAAGAAATATCCTCAGGAGGGGAGGCCGAAGGGATGGAATCTTCTGCATCCGAGTCCTCATAAGTCTGGAAGAGCTCTTCCTGGCTATCAGAGTGGACAGAGCCCTCAGAGTCTTCATCTGAAGGAGTAGGGTCAGAGGGTTGAACCCGGGGCCTTTTTTCAGGATTACTGGGATGCTCTCTCAGGATGGGCCTGTGAACCTCTAATCATGGAAATTAAATCAGCAGCCATGGACATAATTTGTGTCTCCGGAGTCGGCTGAGGTAGGGATTTAGAAGTAATATGCTTTGTTTTGCTGGCTGCCTTAGCCCTAGTGTAGGCCTTAATAGACATGGCCATAGGAGGCCTGGCAGCTCCACGTGCAGTAGTGACCTTGTCTACAGCAATGGTCTCGGGCATTTCCTCGGTTTCGGTATCCGGAGGAATGTCTATAACTGGCGGAGTAATGTCTGGAATCGGAGTCATCGGTAATGCGGTGTGTTCGGAGTGGTGGAGAGACCGTCTCAGAGGGAACCGGAGCACTCGCGCTAAGTTTTGGCGTGGAGTCGGTGGTAGACGTGGGCCGAGGATGTCGGTCCCGGTCTTTTCGCTTTTTGGGTGTTTGCGATGTCGGAAGATCCGACGGCATGGTATAGGCAAATTTATCGCCGGAAAAATCTTCAGCGAACTCCGCCCGGCGCCTGAGTGTGCGCTTGTTGAAGCGAGCACAGGCTACACAGGCCGAGACGTCGTGGTCTGGGCCCAGGCAAGGGAGGCAGTAAGAGTGGAAATCCTTATGAGGTATTTGTTTACCACAAAAAAGACAATTGTTAACTTTTTCAGTAATTTCTGACATCGGCTGAGGCAAGAAAAGGTCCCCAACGGGGTACTTAGCTTTTCGATGACTTCGGTATCGTAGAATACAGGAGCTGACCGACCGGCACTTGCGAACTGCTTCTGCTTCGGGCACCGCGGCAAGAAAGACTGAAGAAAATGGCGTCGGCTGATGCTTATGTACTCCAGCCGCTCTGACGTCGGAGAGAAATGCGACATCAGCCGACGTCGGACCCAGACTTTGGAATCCGGCCGACTGAGGGCTGCCTGAGGCAGGACAACCCACATGATGTCCTTCAAGGATGCATCTGCAGTCCTTACAAATGGGTTGTCCTGTCATCAGGCAGCCCTTCGGTCGGCTGACTGCAGATGCATTCCTCTCGGACATCTACATTTATGGTAGGTACAAAACTGTACTTTATGACTGCAGTTGCATTCTTGAAGGACATCGAGACATCGTCAGAGGACGACTTAGGGGACCCTTCTACATCATCAAGGTCGGTGTCCGAGGTGACAGACTCATCTGGGGAGTCTATGTGCTTCCTCTTGCACAACTTCTTCCTGGGGGACTCTTCAGGCACGAACTCTGAAAGATCCCTCGGAAAACAGGGGACCACACAAGGAGGAATCATCAGGCCTAGGAGCCACGCTGTCCGAATACAGGGGGGCACCAGAAGCTCTAGTCGCCGTGTCTAGGGAAGGAGTTGCAGACTCAGGTGAAGTCACTAGAGACTTGGCCAGTGTGCTCCTCATAGCCTCAAAGGTGGGCCCACCAGAATCTGAAGAGAGGCCCATCTCCGAGACCATGACTGGGGTCGGGGTTTCTCCTAGCCGAGGCGCCAAGTGGGAGACTGGGGGCCAACACCAGAAGCCCCGACGAATCCCCCTCGGGCCCGGCTGAGGACACCCGAGAACCGAAACCTCTGGAAGGCACAGAAAGGGTTGGAGCTGAAGTCAGTGAAAACAGACAAGCAGTGGGTCTCGGAACCAACTCAAGGACTTCACCCGACTCTACGAACTCCGGCTCCGATGACACCAAGGTTGTCGGAGGAGGAAGAAACAGTATCAAAAGGGCTGGCTCCAGGGCCGACTGGGCCGGAGCCGAAAATAATTTGGATAAGACAGGTGACTGGAGGAGCCTCTGGACCACCCTATCTACATCAGAATATGAAAGCCTGGAGGACCTGGAGGAAACAGAAGGGGGCCGAGAAACTTTTTCTATAGGCTCCGAGACAAAGCTAGGAGGCCGGCTCTGAATTGGCTCCAAAAGGATCGGAGCCGAAGCAGACTCGACCAGAACCGAGACCCCTTTCGGCGCCGACGGTTCAGGAACCGATGAAACTGACCTCAGAGCAGAAACACTCTCCTGCGGCCCCGAGACCAATGGAGCCGAGGAAGGAGACCGAGATTTAGATCCTCTATCCTGCGGCTCCGAGATCAGTGGAGCCGAGGAAGGGGACAGAGATTTAGCTCTTTTTGCAGGCAGCTCCGACAGACTCGTCGGAACCGAAGACTTCTTTTGCTTCGATTTTGAGGCGGGAGAAGAAAACAAAGCTTCCTCAAAGGCTGGCTTGATGAAACCCTTCAGGATAAGCTTATTTTTTCTCTCATGTAGGACACAAGAGGAGAAAGCATGGCAAACACTGCAAGATTCTTGCAAGTGTTTAGCCCCTAGACAATAAACACAGATGGCGTGGCCATCTGTCGACGACATCTTGTAACTGCATTTTGAACATTTTTTTAAAGCCCGATGGCTTATGTTCCTTTTCTTTGCCAGACATACTAACTCTAAACACACTCAATCCAAAAAACAAACACAGTCAATCACAAGAGTACTAACAACAAGATAGCTATTAAAATAGCTGTTTGAGTATAAAAATTTAAGCTACCTGCAAAAAAGCGACCAAAAGGCCAAAACAAAAAGGTACTTAGCCACAGCCAAGTCGAGACCACGTTGTTACTCTAGGAGCGGCAAACGAGATCTGGGGGTTTGGGCATGGTGCATCCTGGGAAAAGGGGTGGGCCCAGCCAATGAGAGACTTTGTGCTAGTGTATCGGCCGAGTCGGAGCCGAGCCCATCAGTTATGAATGTAGGTGAGATAGGATCGCATTACATCCCTCAGTTCTGTGTCACATCCTGCTTTGACATTGACAGAGTCAAGAATGCCAAGGAAGGAGTCCGCACCTGAAGAGGCAAAGCTGTCGGCGCCAATGAGGGGAGGACAGAATGAACAGACCCATAAATACCAGAGCTAAGGGAACTAGGGAAGAAAGGACAGCACTAGGAGCAGAAACCTCAGGCTTAGAAGCTGAGGAGGCTGGGATGCTATATGGGCCTGCATGAAGGATTGCATCAACTGTTACAGAGCTGAAGGCTTGATGCTCCCAACAGACCTGGCAGACCTAGAAGAGGCCACTGACAGTGGCTAGAATGACCTTTTTATGGGTATCAAATCTGATGAATGGATCCAAAAAAGGGAAGCTCAGACCTGAGGAAGAGAAGGGGATGGATGCAGAGAAAACTCTGCAGGTGTTATAGGGCAGAAGGGTGATGCAGTCTGCCCGACAAGCCAGAGTTTAAGGCAAGAAGAGTTAGAAGCTGATGGCATCAGAAATACTGCAGAACACAGCCAAGTAGTAATTATCGGACCCAGAGGCCCAGAAGTATGGCTCTGGCTGTCCCTCTGTGTATGAATGCTAATTTGCAATCCCTTTGCTCTTTGTCAAGTAACTTGGAATCCTTTTCCCTGGAAAATACAGATGTGTTACATTTACCAACTTACCGTAATTGTAAATGCTCAAGTATATCAATGTTGCAGTACTAATTCTTGGGTCTTCCTGCCATGCAGATACTTGCAGCATGCCCAATTCACACAGTCTTTGCATCATCCCCAGCCAACGGGCATTCAAGGATCGAGGTCTGGACATGGGTATAAGATGGGTGCCCATCAAAACCATCTTCAGGTCCTTCTAGGCTGGGGTAGTCAGACATTCTAATGCCAGAGGACAGCATGACACTCCCAGTTGTCTAAATTCTGAGAGAGAGAGAGAGACTGTAGACTAGCAGTGGAAAGGGCATACAGGTGGGAGATGAAGGTTTAGAGTACCCATCCCAACCCATCCCAACCACAGGAGGCCAAGGAAACTGAGGGGGAGAAGGGTGGGATTTGCCACTTCAACACTGATATACTGGAATACCTACAATTATGTGTTAAGTGTAACAACTGTACTATGTTCTTCGTAGTCAGTCATGCAGTACTAATTCTTGGGAGGACTCCCAAAGCTACAGATTGGGAGGTTGGCTGTTTGAAGGCCCCTGCAACAGGGGGTTCTGTAGAACAGCAGTTGCAAAATCTGCCCTAGCCCTGGATGCATGTCTAAATAGTAGTAGGTGGAAAAAGGTGTGGACAGAATACCAGGTAGGAGCTTCCAAGTTGGGCTGACTAGGGATGCATTTCAGGAAGGCAGTGGCTGATGCTCTGTCTCATGCAGTGTGGCGTGACATATGCAGGTATTTGCTTTTCATAATGAATATAGAAAAAGGTAATACAATTATCTATCCATTTTTAAACTGTCTGTTTAGAAACAGGCCTGTCTTTTTTCTTTTCACAAAGGCCACCAAAAGTTGATCAACTTGATTTGGAGACTGTGTCCTTCTAAGGTAGTACCTGACCTACTGATACACATCTGTGAATGCAGAATTTGTTCAACTTTATTCTGAGGATTAAAGAAAAACACTAGTAGGTGTATAGACAGCATGACAGAAGGGTTAGTTCTCACAGTAACCATACTTGGGGAATACAGTGAGAGGATCCTTGCACATCATGGTTTACAGTTCTGAGACCAGTCTGGCTGAGGTGATTGCTATCAGCTGGGTTTCATGAAGTGAGCACCCTTAGAGGGGGGCAGAGGCAGCTGGCTCAGAAGATGACAGGGTAAGCTTTACTAAAACATTGTTCAGGTCCTAAATGGGTACAGGACTTCCGAGTGGCCTCAGGAGTACAGCGACTTTTAGAAAATGTTTCAAACGAGGGTAAGTATTATGAAAGCAGAAATGGCAGATGTAGAGACAGCTTACTCAGAAGTTGGAAGGGTAAGCCTTTTCAAAACATATTTCAGGTCCAAAGAGGGTAGGGGATTTCTCCTGGGAGGTCTAAGGTATACTAACCCTTTTAGACATGGTTTCAATGGGGGTGAGTATAGACAGGTTGAGAACAAAGTATGCAAGCAGAAATTCTCCAATGGAGAGCAAGTTATATATTTTGCGCAAAGATGGGCCATTTACAGACTATGGAAACTACAGACCCATAAATCTTTGTCTATATCACATTATCGTATTGTAATAATGTTGAACGGCTACAATATCGAAAATACCATTCAGTGAAACTGTTCTTGTGGGGCGCTGTGCCCCCCGCTAATTATATATACCAACTCAGCGATCGCACTACAGTGAGGAAAGGGCAAATTTTCCGATCCTCACTGTACCGTGATCTCACAAAAAATATTTTGCTGAACGGCATTTTCAACATTGTAGCCTGTTCGATATTTTGACAATGTGATATAGACCCACAAGTCTCACTAGTCCTATATGCTAATCCATGGAAAGAATCATGGAAATGATTAATAGTGGTATAGTAAATCTCCAGACACTGGACCCAACCCAGTTTGGTTTTGTCAAGGACAGATCATGCCTACTCAACCTGGTGGACTTCTTTGAGAAGATCACCAAAGCAATGGATGAGGGCAGAATGGTTCACACTGCCTACCCTGACCTGCCCAAGGCATTTGAAACAATACCCCACTCGGGCATTGCTGGCAAACTCAAGAGGTTAGGTACAAACTTGTATGTCACCTGGTGGATAGCCAAAAGAGTCACAGACACGACCCAGAAGTTAGAACTGGAGAGTCCACTTCTACAAAGAGGCCAGTCACAAGTGGAGTCCCTCAGGGATCAGTCCTTGGACTGCTCCTTTTTGGTACTTATTCTCTGAAGTCAAAGCCAATATCAGTGGTCTCTGGCTGACTAAATTTGCAGACGACTGCAAATTAGGAGCTGTTACTGAGTCACACACTGACAGAAATGTTCTCCAGGAGGGGCTGACGCAAACAACTGGCGTCATGAATAAACCTAAATTCCAAGAAATGCATAACAGTTACAAGGGGGGGATGACTTCCCAAAGGATACTATCATAGTGACAACACACCCCTTAGAGTTGACCCAGTAGTCAGGGACTTGGGGACACACATAGGTAGCAATCTAGCCTTTGACCATCATGTGTCTACAGCAGTGAGGAAATCAGATTCTATGTTGCGCAAATTATAAACAAAGGTATGGCATCCAAGTTCAAGGAAGTCATTGTTCCACTCTGGCATTCATCAGACCTAAGGAGTACAATGCCTCCTTTGGTATGTACCTAACCAGGCATATCAAACATCTGGAATGTCCAAAGAGGTTCCTCACTAAAAGAAAACAGGGTTTAAGTAAAATGTCCTATGCAGACTGCCTCATGGCTCTGTTCCTGTATTGTGTCCTACAGACTTTTGAGAGGAGATGAATGCCTGACATACAGGGCATTGTCAGACCCACTCTGATGGATCTCCTGCACATCCGCAAAAATAAACACCACCAAACTTGCGCATTCTGAAGACTTAAACCTTGCCTGTGAAATAAATAGGACCTGCTGGAGAGACTGGCATGTAACTCACAGATTATCCAGTCTCTGGAACAGGCTCCTTATCAATGTGAAGCAGAGTTCCTCCATAACCCAATTCAAGTGTAGCCTGGATGACCAACTATCCAACCATAGATTGGAAGAACTACTTGTGCCAAAACACAAATGCCCAGAGATTCCTTGATTTCGTCAATGCAAATGCATTGGACCAGCTGGTTGACACCCCTACAAGAGGTGATAACATCTTGGACTTGGTATTAACCAACGTGAGTAACCACTGCAGCATCCCTACACTGTCATCTTCCCTGGTAAGATCCAACCACAAAGCGGTCACTTTCCAAGTCAACATAGCCCCCACCCCTAGCTAGGGTCAAACAAAAAAACATCTCCAAAGCGGATTACAATCTCCTGAGGGAAGGTATAAACAGCTTCACAGCCCCCTCCCTAGGAACTGGCACATATGTCCAAACCTACACCAAAGTACTATATGAGCATTTATATAGCTTCACGGAATCAGGAATACCACCACAGGACAAAATCATCCTCTTCAAGGAAGGGTAAACTTGTCTGGCAGACATCTGCAATAAGTTCTATAACAAGAGGAAAAAATTGCTGTCCAGGACCAAAAAAGGAGCAGTTGCCTAACTGGAAGCAATCTCTCCTTAGCCTGAACAAGCAAGTAAGACTACTGAAATCCTCCAAAGCAAACAGAGTCCATACTGGCCACATGTACTAAAGACAATCATAAGGCCTTCTTCACATATGTCTGCAATCTCTGCAATCTCAAAGGAAGCACTCGGACCTGCTCAGAACTGGTGGTCAAGGACACCACATACACAAATGCTGTAGACAGAGAAAACCTGCTGGCAGACAGGTTCAGTGAACTCTGTCCCCCCATCACTAAATCCCCACCATCTGGCCCTCTCCCCTTAACTGGCCCACTCCCCCCTTATCTCTAGGGAGCAAGTCATCACTGCCCTCTCAAAGGCAAAAAAATACATCCTCCATGAGACCCGATAACATTCCAGGCTGCATCTTACATGAACTCAGGCAGGAACTTGCAGCACCCATTAGGCACCCTATTCAACCACAGCCTGAGTACCGGCTTTGTCCCAGCTGAGTGAAGGACAGACAATGGCATCTCTTTCCACAAAGGTGGAGTGTCCACCGATCCAAGAAATTACAGACCCATCAGCCTAACTAGCCTGATCTGCAAGGCCATGGAACAGATCATGGACCTCATTAACAAGGACACTGGCAACCTCCAAACACTCAATCTCACACAGTTTGGTTTTGTCAAGGGGAGGTCATGCTTGTTAAATTTGATAGACGTCTTTGAGATAGTCATCAAAGCCATGGATAAGGGGAAAACTGAACACACCACCTACCCTGACCTGGTCAAAGCGTTCGATACTATTCCCCACTCAGGTATAATAGATAAACTCCCTCAACTAGGCATCAATTCATATGTTACCAGATGGGTAGCAAACTAGCTCACTGAAAGAACCCACCTAGTCAAAACAGGGGAAGCCAGCTCAAGCAGTAGACCCATAACGAGCAGTGTGCTCCTGGAATCTGTCTTAGGGCCTCTGTTTGGGATATACTTTTTTGAGGTGCAGGTGAAAATCAGTGGGCTATGGCTGAGCAAGTTTGCAGAGGACTACAAGCTGGGAACTATCATTAATTCCCTTAGTGATGTGGACATCCTCCAAGAGGGTCTCTCCCAAACAAATGACTGGTGCAAGAAACATGGCCTCAAACTGAATGCCAAAAATGCATCATTATCCCTTGTGAGGAGAGTGATGTTCCCACAAATCACATTAATAACACGGTCCTAAGCACATAGTCAGTCGTGAGGGACTTGGGCACCTAGGTTGATAGCAAACTGACTTTTGACCATCATACTGCCTCCGTTGTACGGGAAGCCTTCTATATGGCCCACCTCAATAGTAAGGGTATCTCATCTAGAGACAAGGAGGTCATAACATCCTTGTAAATTCTCCGCTTATAAGACCCATTATAGATTACAATGCCTCTTCTGGCATGTACCTCACAAAGCACATGCAGCAGCTGGAGAGACCACAGAGGAAGAGGATCCAGGGCCTGAAACATCTACCGTACACAGGCTAAAAGCTCTGTCCCTCTACTCAGTCTCATACAGACTCCTCAGAGGTGAACTCAGTCAGACCCTGCCTTGATGGTACTGCTGCATATCTGCAAGTCAAGCTCCACTCGAGTAACCCACATGTGCCACCTCAGCCTGGTCTCTGACATAAATAGGACATACTGGTGCAACAGATTTGTGTCCCAAAGACCCCCCCCCTTTCTATGGAACAGACTCCCTCTCCACTTCAAGCAGAGTACCTCATTAACCCTTAAGTACAACCTGGATAACTGGATAGGGAACAGGAAATACACCCCTGGGATTCCACAGGTGTTGCTGCTACACAGGGGCATAAAGTCTTGACTTGTTGGAACATGGGCTAAATTCTTGGCTAGGCTTGTAAGCGCCTAAGGGCCAATAGCCTAGTAACTTCATATGCTCTTATGGGCAACTGGAAGTGGAACAGAAAATTCATCCCTGGTTTGGCATCTGGTCTCTCGGACACAGGTAACATGCAAATGGTTCATGTCCCAGGCCCTTAGCCTTTAAAATTTTCCTTTATCAAGCCTCTGCCTACACTTTATCAAGGGTATTGGAAGTTGTCAGATATTTGGGATGCATGGCTAGGCTTAAAAAGGCCCTTGTGGTTGTTAGCCTAGTAAACACCTATGAACCTATAAATGACAGATGCATATACCTTATTATCTGAATAATAAAATGTCGTGGTTACATAATTCTGAAAAGTATTCCAGCACTTGATTCATGACAGCATTAAATGGTATCATACCTTTGGCATGGCACCAAACAGAAAACCTTTTCCACTTTGACTAGTATGATTTTCTAGTAGTTGCTTTTATAGCCTCTCCCCAGACAGACAACACTTCAGTCTTCAGTAGAACAAGCTGCATTTCTGGTGTTAAAATCCAATCTTCCATGCAGCTAGTTTGAGTAAGCTCAGATGTGGATGAATGACAGACCCCAAAGTGTTGGGTGAGTAGATCAAAGAGTATAGCATCTCCCCTCACTGAGGGTCAACACAAGGCAAAAAGTACAGTTGTGTACACTTACCATAAAAGTAGATGTTCGAGTGTATTCACTGTTGCAGTCATCACTTGTGGGTTATCCCTGCTGGGTAGCCCTCGGTTGGTCCGAATATCAGAGTCAAGCTTTTCCCCTATGCCGGCTGCTGTCGCCTCTGGACAGACGTAATTTCGTCAGTGGTATAAAGGACAGCAACCGGCACCATTACATCAGTTTTTCTTGCCCTAACCTGTAGGAGCCCCTTGAAGGATATGTTTTAGAGAGCCCCTGGTGGCCCAAGGCCACAAGAATGACAGTTAATCTCCAAAAAGGATAAGATTAAGGGGGAAGGTGGGAGGGTAAATAGGACTGCAACAGTGAATACACTCCAACATCTACATGTTCTTCGTGCTTCACTGTTGCAGTCATCACTTGTGGGAGGATTCACAAAGCTGAGGACGGGGAGGATGGAAGTATGAAATTCCTAGGACTGAGCTAGCATGCCTTGCAGGACTGTAGAGGCAAAGCCTGCCTGAGCCCTGGAGAACAGAGGCAGGTAGTAGTGTTTGGAGAAGGTGGGGTCCAACGTCCAAGTGGTAGCTTCTAGGATGTCCTTGGTGGGTACTCCTCTAAAGAAGGCAGTGGAAGTAGAGGCTGCCCTAGTGGAATGTGTTCTGATAGACTTAGGAGGGGCTTTCCTATGAAAGGTGTAGCAGAATTGAATGCAGTGAGATATCCATTTTGAAATGGTCTGCTTGGAGTTAGGCTTCCCCTCTTTCCCTGGGGCAAAGCCAACCAAAAATTGATCAGTCTTCCTAATGGACTTTGTTCTGTCCAGGTAGTACCTTAACTGTCTGTGCACATCCAGTGTGTGCAAAATTCTCTCCCCTTTATTCTGAGGGGTTTGGAAAAAGGTGGGGAGATGTATAGCCTGGTTTAGGGTCACATCTGATACTTCCATTTGGCATAAAAGAAGTATTAGTCCTGACAGACACCTTGTCTGCAAGGAAGATAATGAAGGGTTATGAGTTGCTTGAAGTTCTGACACCCTTCCAGCTGAACTAATAGCCAAGAGGAAGGCAGTCTTCCAGAAAAGGTGTTTTAGGTCTGCTAATGCAGCTGGTTCGAAGGGAAGCAAAGTCAGCTTTTCTAAGATGTAGTTCAGGTCCCAGGCTGGAATGGGTGCCCTTCTAGGGGTCCTAATGTTAGACACACCTCTGAGGAATTGCTTAATCAAAGGGTGAGAGAAGACAGGTTGTTCAGCATGAAAATGTGCTGAAATGGCCGAGGCGTGGATTCTAATGGAGGTCCGCTAGGTAGTCCAGAAAAAGTGGGAGGGATCTGGGAGCTGCTGTGACCTTTTGATAGGCACCAGGAGTTGAATCATTTCCATTTCTCTGAGAAAGATGTCCTGGTGCTGGGCCTTCTGGCTTCCTTAATAATGTCTAGGACCTGCTTGCTCAACTGTGGGTTATCCCTGGTCCCTGGGGGATGAGCCATGCAGAAAGTTTGAGTGTGTGCAGGTTTGGGTGCAGAATCTCCCCTCTGACTTGTGTCAGGAGGTCTGCAGTTAAAGGCAGGGGCCTGTAAGGCTCCTTGGTCAGGCTGAGCAGCAAGGGGTACCAATGTTGCCTGGGCATATCTAGTGCTATAAGGATGGCTTTTGGTCCTTCCTGCCTTATTTTGAGCAATATCCTTGGGAGTAAGGGGAGGGGGGGGGGCGCATAAATGAAGAGATTGGTCCACTGGAATGAGAGAGCATCCACTTTCCAAGCCAGGGGGTGGAACTCCCTGGTGCAGAATTTGTGCAGCAAATTGTTGTGTTGAGGCGAAGAGGTCCAACTCTGGTGTCCCCCAGGCCTGGGTGATTGGGAGGAATGTCCCCTTTTGGAGTTTCCACTCGTGTGGGTCTAAGTAGTTTCTTCTTAGATGATCTGCTAGGGTATTGTTTACTCCTGGGATGTACTGGGCCATCAGGTGTAGGCCCATGGAGGAGGCTGTCTGCCAGAGGCTCATGGCTAGTCGGCAGAAAGAGTAGACGTGTGCCCCCCCCTGCTTGTTGATGTACTACATGACTGTGGTATTGTCTGCTTTTATGAGGAGGACTCCAGGTTTTAGGTGGTCTTGGAAGGATCACGATAGCCTTGTGAACTGCCATCATTTCCTTTAGGTTGATGTGCCAGTGAAGGTGCCTGAGGTGCCAAGAGCCTTGGGTGCACCGGGTGTCTAAATGCACGCCCCAAGCTAGGTCTGAGGTGTCTGTGGCGATAGTCTGGCCTTGAGGAGGGTAGGTGAAGGGAAGGCCCTTGTTCTGAGTGCATGCCTCTGCCCACCAAAGAAACTCGTTCCTTATGCATGGAATGAGGGGTAGAGTGGTCGCCATACATTAAGAGTGTTGGCACCAAAGGTTCCTTAGGTACCACTGGAGTTTCTTCATGTGCAGCCTGGCCAGGGGAATTATGAGAATGCAGAATGACATGTAACCCAGTGTTTGCAGAATTTTCCTTGCTGTGAGTTTTCTTCTGAGAGTTAGCTGGAAGAAGTAATTTGGCAAAAAGCATTGTTTTTCTGGTGAGATGAAGGCTGTTTGGGAGGTTATGTCCAGGAGTGCGCCCAAGAAGGTGATCTGCCTGGAGGGGATTTGGTTTTACTTTTTCCTGTTGATAGTGAACCCTAGAGAGGTTAGGGTTGCTTGTACAAAGAGCAGGTCCTGTGTACTTCTTGTTGTCTGCCTGGATTAGGCACGCGTCCAGATAAGGGTAAATCTGGATGTTTTACTGTCTGCAGAAGGCAACCACTGGGGCCAGGCATTTTGTGAAGACCCTGGGAGCCGTGAATAAGCGAAAGGGTATCACAGAGACCTGAAATTGTTGCGATCCTGCTCTGAAGCGTAGGTATTTTCTGCAAGACTCCTTTATGGGTATATGAAGGTAGGCATCCTTTAGGTCTAGGGTGGCTAGCCATGCATTTTTTCCCATCATTGGTAAACGTTTTTGAAGAGTTAGCATTTTGAATTCTGGGACCCCTAGGAAGGTGTTTAGAGTGGACAGGTCGAGGATGTTTCACCAAGTGCTTCTTTTCTTGGCACTAGGAACAATCTGGAGTAAAAACCTTTTCCTGCTTGTTCCTGTGGCACAGGCTCCACTGCCCCTTGAGAATGGAGTATATGTGCACTTGTTTTAATGCTTCTGCCCACTGATTTGGAGGTAGATTTTGGTAACCTGTTGAAGACGGGACTTGTTGGAAGGCAAATTTGTAACCCTGAAAAATGATTTTTAATACTCATTGGTCTTTTGTGACAATTTTGTTTGTAAAGGGATAGCCTTCCTCCTAACCTCTGATGAGAGGGGTAGTGGGAGTCACTACACGTTCTTAAGAGTAGGGAGTGGACTTAGAACTCTCTGCTGTGGGAGTGGTGACGGGCCACTGCTTAGTTCTTCGCTGGCCTTGGTTTTGTGGTGTAACTGGTCTGTCCCTATGAGGCCTCCCTTGAACTTGTCTACTGGGGGCTGGGAAAGGCCAGTGCTTAGAGGTAAAGTTTCTGCTTAATCTGGGAGGTTGAATTTGGAGGAAGTCCTTTACTGTTTGCATATATTTAGCTTTATCCTCCATCTTTTTGATGACCTCCTCTGCTTTTGATCCAAATAAGCGGTATTTATCCAGGTGGGCATCAAGTAGTTTGAATTTACATGATCAGGCAGTGGCTGTTCTTAGCCATGCATGCCTCCTAATGACTGAACCTGCCACAGCGGCCTTACTTGAGGCTTTTAGGGCATTGAATCTGCAGTGCAGGGAGTGTTTAGCTACTTGAGAAGTAGAGTGCAGAAGATCTGCTAACTCTTTGGAAGTATTAGTGTCAGGTAAAGTTGAAATCTTTTGTTTCATAAGTCCCAAGGTGTGCTGTTGATATTTTAGCATATGGAACTAGAAGTTAAGAGCTCTAATAGCTAAGGTTGTGGAGGTGTACACTTTATTACCTCATCTGTCCAGAGTCCTTGCCAGAGGAAACTGTTTTTTTTGATTAACTAGCCTTGGACCTTTGGGCCTCTGTGTGATGACCTCTGGGTCTGTTGCAGAGTTTTTAAACAAGTACTTATATGAATCAGGCATCCTGTAGTACCAGTCAGGTTTTCTAGGAGCAGGGGGTAGGGTGTCGGGGGTGAGGCTAGATTAATTTAAAACATCATCGACCACGTCCAGGATAGGAGGGATGGCCAAGGGTCTGTGCTGGGGAAGATCTAGAAACTCTCTTAGTCCTTTCTTAGACTGAGGATAATCTTAGGCTTCCCAGTGGGGGGTTTCCCCAAATGAATTATCCTCGGGGGGGGGGGGGGGGCAGAAGGAATAGATTCCTCTGCATCAGAATCCTCAAAGGAGGTGAGAGGTTGTTGTTCTTCATCTGAATCAAGGTAGTCTGAAGTTCAGAATCCGGCTCTGAGAGAGCTTCAGGGGAAGTATCCCTCTTTCTTTTGGGAGTAGTATGGCTAGCCTTGATGAAAGTGATGAGGTCCTCTGCCATTTTCAGTAACTGTGTCTGAGGTGGTGGAAGACGAGTAAGATGGCAGCTACAGACCGTTTTCTTTGGGGTGGTCTTGCTTTTAGACCTTGGTAAACCCGTTTGTCATTGGGATGTGGTAGTAGGAGGTGAAGGTGTCAGTATTTGCCTTTAATCATTGTGCGAAGCACCTCCTCAGAGGTGGATGCCTGTGTACCGGCTCCAGACCCAACCAAAGCTGAGACAACCGAGGGATCGGATGATGAAGCTTTCCCCAGCGGCATACCGGACTCTAAATGGGTCTCGGCAGAGGCCTGCGAAGGAAACAAGTCAGGCAACAACGGCTGCAAATGCGCCTCACTGAATTCCTGAGAACTGAAGACTTGCTTCTGGGACGGGTCATCTGAAGGCTTAAGTTTGTGTGGTCTTTCCCTTTCTTTTTTTGGGGACATCCGCAGACTGCTGACTTATGGATGAGATTTCGTAATACGAGGAACTACTTCGGAAATGCTGAAAAGTGTGCAGTATTCCTAGAAATGAAAAGTGCGCAGAACTGACAAATGGGAACATCATGGTCTGGGCCTAGACAAATAATGCACAAAGTATGAAGTATCGGTGTGGTATTTGTCTTCCACAGCAGAGACAATTATTGACTTTTTCGGACATTGGTTAGTGCAAGAAAAAAGTCCTCATTGGGTATTTAGCTTTATTCGTTTTCTGACTCAACTTCCACTCAGGCAACAACAGACTGTCACACACACAAACTGCCTTTGCTTCGGGCTCCACGGCAAGAAAGACTGATGTAATGGTGCTGGCTGCTGTCCTTTATACCACTGACTACCTGACGTCAGTCCAGAGGTGACACCAGGAAGCGCAGGGGAAAAGCTTGACTCTGGTATTCGGGCCGACCAAGGGCTACCCAGCAGGGATAACCCACAAATGATGACAACAGTGAAACACGAAGAACATCCAGTGTTGCGCATTGCTAGAAGAGAGCTATGAGGTATCATGCTTGTACTGTGATCTTCCGTTCAGCAGTACACTGCAGATTAAGGATAACAGAGGGAAGGTATAAAAGAAGAGGTCTATCCATCTGAAGGAGAAAGTGTCTGCTCTCCATGTACCCAGTTTGGTGGGTTCTGCAGCAGAAGCATTGTAACTGTCTGCATAAAGGAGAAGAAAAGAACTCTATATACTGGGGTATTCTCATTTATGGGTTAGGTCCAGGACAACCTCTCTCCAACTTCCATTTTTGGGGTCCAGAAGCTACCTACTCAGAGAATCTGCTGTGGTGGTGTTCTGGCTTGGCACGTAGGATGCTCTTAATGTCAGTTGCTAGTTCTTCTGCCAGAAGCCATACCTTTATCCCTAGACTGCACAGGGGTTATGAATGAGTTTCCCATCCTTTGTTTATGTACTACATAACCTTGATGATGTCCATTTAAATTTTCTGAGGTCAGGTTGCTTTGGAAGGCTTTTACAGTTAAAAACACTGCTTGCATTTATTTTTGGTTTATGTGCAAGTTTCCTTTGTTCCAGAGTCCAGATTCCAAGTGTGCTCCCCAGGCTATGTCAGGCACTGTCTGAGGAGATGGTTTTGTCTATCTCTCATAAACAGAAGATTGCCCTGGTCTCTACAGAATGCTCTCTTTCCACCAAAATAGTTCCTTTTTCAGACAAGGAAGAAGGGGCACCAGGGTTTCTAACGTTTGTGAGTACTGCTCCCAATTATTTTTAGGAATCAGAGTTTCCTCGCGTGTAGCTTTGCAAGAGGTATCATTAATATGCAGGATGCTATGTACCCATGTGCTTTCAGGCATTCCCTAGTTTTGAGTGTTTTTAGAAAAGGTTCTGGAGAAAGTTTGTCAAATAGGAGACCTTGTTTTGGGGTAGGAAGGTCTTTTGCTGTATTAAGTCTATAAATGTACCCAGAAAGAGAATTCTTGTCTGTGGCTGTAGTTGAGACTTTGAGGTTGAGGGTGAAGCCTATCCTATAGAAGCAATCCATGGCAATCTGCAGAGATGTCTGATGTTTCAGGGTTGATTCCCTTGGATCAGACAGTCAAACTCAGGTAAGGTTAAATGTGAACTCCTAAAGTTCTGCAATGAGCTATAACTGGTGCTAGACGCGGTGAATACTCTAGCAGTAATAGATATGTCAAATGAAAAAGCAAGAGTTATGCACTTACCATAACTTGGCATCTGTGCTATCCAGTATCATTACTCTTCTCAGACCTCAGATCTGAACCGGTCACTTCTCAGACAGATTCAGAGCTCAAGTCCCTCCCCTTCCCATAATCCCTTGCTGCCTTTTAATCCTCAGATCGAGTTTGCTAAATTAGCTGAAACCTAGAAACACATCTGCAACAGAAGTCAAAAAACTCACCAGAGCCAACCCGCTTCAGCAGACCTACCAGAAGGAAGGGAGAAGGAGGGCAGGAATGTGATAAATGATGACACTGGATAGCACAGATGCCAAATTATGGTAAGTACACATTTATCTGATGCTATCCATGTCATTATTCCTCACAAATGGGTCAGAGTCCCCAGCTAGTATGTACCCTGGGTGGCCTCAAGAAAGAACATGCCAGAGCACAGAGGAACCAAAGGAAGCCCTGTTCCTAGACACCAAGTCCAATTTGCAGTGTGAAATGGAGGTATGAGAATTAGACCAAGTCGCAGCACCACAGATCTCATCAAGGGAAAGTCTAGCCAAGAAGCTAGATGAAGTAATGCAACAGACCTAGAGGACTTGAGCCTCAATTGGTCGGGATAATTCTAAATTCTGCCTAGCTTATATGAAGGAAATACAACCAACAATCTACCTGGAGATAGTCACTTTGGAAATTGACTGGCCCTTTCTGTTTTAGGAGAAAGCCACAAAGAGGTGGTCTGGCTTTCTAAACTCCTCAGTCCTTTTCAAATAAAAATGCAATTGTCTGTGGACATCTAAACAAGGCACGGCATATTTTTCTTTATTAATTAGGGGAAAAGGCCTGTAGTTGAACTGACTGAGACTTGCTTCAGGGGCCACTTTGGGGAGAAAGAAAGGATTTGTTCTAACAGACACCCTTGTGAAAAATCATACACGGGGGCTTAATGTACAGAGCCTGAAGTTCCAAGACCCTCTTGGCAAAAGTAATGGCTACTAAAAAGGTCATCTTCCAGGACAGGAATTTAACATCGCACGAACTAGCAGGTTCAAAAGGTGTGTGCGTGTCACAGACTGGAGCACCAAAGTCAAATCCCATGGAGGGGTGGGATTCTTAATAGGAGACATAAGGAGGAAAACTCCTTTCATAAATGCTTTACACAAGGAAGAAAAAGCAGGCTCACCGCTGATGTGAAAATTAAAGATGGCAGCCAACTGGATCTTCTCCTGAAAAAAGGAAGATAAGAGAAAGATATCAGGAATAAGGGCGGAGAGGGGGTCTAGTTTCCGTTGTCTGGCCCAAATGGAAAATCTTTTCCACTTACTGAACATACCTTATTTGCAGACTGTTTTTGAGAAGCCAAAATAAAGTTCCACACTAGGAAAGGAAGCCTACATTGTGTAAGGATTACTGGAACTGGAGAAACCATGCGGTTAGACAGAAGGGTCCGGAGCCCCCAGAGATGGGAGAGGTGATCCAGAATGGGATCCAGTATCCACAGTGGATACTTCAGATGAGACCTTAGGAAGGAGAACCACACCTGACGAAGCCAAAAAGGGGCAATGAGGAAAAGACAGCTCTTCAGGTGACAAGCCTTCTGTAAGACTATGGGTATCAGGGGAACAGGAGGGTAAGCACAGAGGAGACCTGGAGGCTAGTCGCGAACAAGAGCACCCCTGGGTGACTCTCCGGATTGGGGAATCAGGGCAAAGTAATTCCTGTATTTGTGGCTGACTGGGGAAGCAAAAAGGTCGCAGCATGGTTGACCCCAATGGTCGAAGATCTGCCTTGCCACTGAAGGATTCAAGGACCACGTGAGGACTCCAAGATGGACCTGGTGTGTTTTGCCAGCCAGCACATTGGAATTACCAGGTATATGAGTTGCAAGAAGTGCCTGGAAGACAGCACCAATTTCTACACTCTCATGGTGTCTCTGCACAGAGAATAAGACCATGCCCCCCCCCCCCCCCCCGCTTGTTGATGTACCAGACTACAGCCACACTGTCTGAACCACTATGGTCCCCAGAGGGAGGCAGTCCTGAAAAACATACAACATTAAAAGGACTGCTCTCAGGACGTTTATGTGCAATTTGGTCTCTACAGGGGACCACATGCCTTGAACCATCCTGCCATGAAAATGCTTCCCCATCCCAACAGGGAGGCTTCCGTAGTCACTGTGGCCTTGGACAGGGGAATATAAAAAGGCCTGCCTAGAAAAAGGTCCTAAGACTGAAGCCACCAAACAGAATGGACCACTGGACTGCGAGTGTCCATTGGAGAATTCGTACATGATACCTGGAGAGTGGCACCAACTGAATGGCAGCCGCCATAGAGCCTAGCCTTTTGAGAAACAAAAGAGAAACTTGATCCTGAATCAGTTGGGCCCTGTGGGTAGGCAGCGCTGCTGTCTCTGATACTGTGTCCAGCAGGACTCCAATGAACTCCAGGTTTTGGCTTGGAACAAGATTTAGACTTGGGTAGGTTCACTGTGATACCTAGATGCTAGAAAAGCCTGAGGATATACCTGGTTGCCAATGTTAGCAGATGCCTTGTGGAAGCCGTGAGAAGCAAACGTCCAGGTACAGAAAAACCTGGAAACTGTGTATCCTGATATGAGCTGCCACCACTGCCATGCATTTGGTAAAACATCCGGGGGCTATGGTGAGTCCAAAGGGCAGGGCTCTGAACTGATAATGACTGGCTCCTAGCCGAAAGTGTAAGTGTCTCTTGGAATGTCTGTCAATCTTTATACAATAGTACGCATCCTTGAAATTCACTGAGCACATTCAATTGTCCTTGTGTAAGACAGGAAGGACAGACTGTGCAGTGACCATCCGGAACTTGGACTTCTTGACAGAAAGGTTTAGCTCAATAAGATCCAGAATCAGACGCAGGTCCCCAGTCTTTTCTGGCACCAAAAAGAAGCAGGAGCAAGTTCAAGACACTTGTTGTCCAGTCAGGACCTCTTGAATAGCTTGTTGTGAAGGAGATCTTGCACCTCAAGATAGGCCAACTCCCTTTGGTGGGGTGGCACATCTGGGGAAATCTCAGAGTTGGAGGGGGGCTGGGAGAAGGGAATGAGTAACCCCTGGAAATGATTTTTAGCACCCAAGGATCAGAGGTGAGACTTGTCCAGGCTAGTGGGTGAAGGAAGAGACGACCCCCCCCCCCAACTGCCTCCAGGGCAGGACAGGTGGGCAGCGCATCAGGAGCACTGGAAAGGCTTCTCCAAGAAGGGTTCTCGGGAGTCCTGATTTTGTGCATCCTCTACCCCTAGGACAGCGTCTACTACTGAATCCCCTGGCCTGTGGAAGAGTATTCCTAGGAAGCATTCTAAAAGGAAGACAGAGTCCTCTAGAACCAATGCTTCTTACTACCACTCTGGATCTTACAAAAGGACCTATGGGGAGTAGAAAACTTGATCCCTACTGTGGAAAGAGTCTTGCCATCCTGCTCATTGTGGGTTTGTGGGTTAAGATCTCTCTAAAAGATGGTCCAAACAAAGTGGAACCATCAAGGTTCATAGATTAGTACTAGGCTAACTGCCCTTGTGGACCATTTTAAGCCTAGGCAATTACCCCATGTGAGACTCAAACCCTACACCTTGTGTCTGCAAGGCAAACACTTCACTTATGCCAACTTCCCACCCCTCAATAACCAGCCCTGCCAAGTCTCGAACCCAGGACCCTATGCACTAGGGTCAAAGCAATGCATCACTATGCCAAATCATCAAAAGGGGTGTTATCAAAAAATGACTTAAAGGGTTACTCTAACCCGCAAAGGATGAAACCAGGCATGCCGCCTGACAGCGATACCTGTGCCTGCCACTCGAGAGATGGCCTCCACAGCATTGGAGATTAGCCTCATCGAGGCACTCGTTAAGTGAGAGTGGACTGCCTCCGGACAGACTTGTTTGAAGCTCTCTGGAGGCAATGACAGGGAAGTGGTAAGCTCCAAAAAGAAATCCTTCTGAAACCAGGTAAAGTGGGGCAAATAATTGGTTGCTCTCAGACAGACGGTAGCTGAGGCAAACACACACTTTAAAAAATAATCACTCGGACTCCTTGTTCAGCAGATGGACCGAGGAGCTCTGCTTAGCTCCTTCCTGGTAGCAGCTGGGCGGGGGCCGGACTGAGAAACTTAACAGCTTTCTTAGGCAAAGGTTCCACCGTGCCCGGTTCCTTCAAGCTCTGCTGGCGATGAGGTCCACAAGCTCGGCCGGCAGGGGGAAATGCAGGTAGTAGATGGGCCCGTCCGTCCCAAACACCTTCAGGAACTCTCGACTCTTCAGAAGGCGGGGTTGGGAAAACCATCCGCCTCTATGTTTGAGAACGTCCAGGATGTCCACAAAGGAACTCTCCCAGGCGGAAGTCTAAGGGCCCCATCTCCTCCTAAAATCCATGTCTTCTGTGAGGGGCTCTCTGGGGAGTCCAAGTGCCGCCTCTTACATGTCCTCTTTGAGAGGGCTACCTTAAATTTAAAAAATAAAACCAAGGCAAATTTTAAAATTTGGTTATCAAAAAAACCCTTTGGCATGGCACCAAACAGAAAACCTTTTCCACTTTGACTAGTATGATTTTCTAGTAGTTGCTTTTATAGCCTCTCCCCAGACAGACAACACTTCAGTCTTCAGTAGAACAAGCTGCATTTCTGGTGTTAAAATCCAATCTTCCATGCAGCTAGTTTGAGTAAGCTCAGATGTGGATGAATGACAGACCCCAAAGTGTTGGGTGAGTAGATCAAAGAGTATAGCATCTCCCCTCACTGAGGGTCAACACAAGGCAAAAAGTACAGTTGTGTACACTTAGCATAAAAGTAGATGTTCGAGTGTATTCACTGTTGCAGTCATCACTTGTGGGTTATCCCTGCTGGGTAGCCCTCGGTTGGTCCGAATATCAGAGTCAAGCTTTTCCCCTATGCCGGCTGCTGTCGCCTCTGGACAGACGTAATTTCGTCAGTGGTATAAAGGACAGCAACCGGCACCATTACATCAGTTTTTCTTGCCCTAACCTGTAGGAGCCCCTTGAAGGAAATGTTTTAGAGAGCCCCTGGTGGCCCAAGGCCACAAGAATGACAGTTAATCTCCAAAAAGGATAAGATTAAGGGGGAAGGTGGGAGGGTAAATAGGACTGCAACAGTGAATACACTCCAACATCTACATGTTCTTCGTGCTTCACTGTTGCAGTCATCACTTGTGGGAGGATTCACAAAGCTGAGGACGGGGAGGATGGAAGTATGAAATTCCTAGGACTGAGCTAGCATGCCTTGCAGGACTGTAGAGGCAAAGCCTGCCTGAACCCTGGAGAACAGAGGCAGGTAGTAGTGTTTGGAGAAGGTGGGGTCCAACGTCCAAGTGGTAGCTTCTAGGATGTCCTTGGTGGGTACTCCTCTAAAGAAGGCAGTGGAAGTAGAGGCTGCCCTAGTGGAATGTGTTCTGATAGACTTAGGAGGAGCTTTCCTATGAAAGGTGTAGCAGAATTGAATGCAGTGAGATATCCATTTTGAAATGGTCTGCTTGGAGTTAGGCTTCCCCTCTTTCCCTGGGGCAAAGCCAACCAAAAATTGATCAGTCTTCCTAATGGACTTTGTTCTGTCCAGGTAGTACCTTAACTGTCTGTGCACATCCAGTGTGTGCAAAATTCTCTCCCCTTTATTCTGAGGGGTTTGGAAAAAGGTGGGGAGATGTATAGCCTGGTTTAGGGTCACATCTGATACTTCCATTTGGCATAAAAGAAGTATTAGTCCTGAGAGACACCTTGTCTGCAAGGAAGATAATGAAGGGTTATGAGTTGCTTGAAGTTCTGACACCCTTCCAGCTGAAGTAATAGCCAAGAGGAAGGCAGTCTTCCAGAAAAGGTGTTTTAGGTCTGCTAATGCAGCTGGTTCGAAGGGAAGCAAAGTCAGCTTTTCTAAGATGTAGTTCAGGTCCCAGGCTGGAATGGGTGCCCTTCTAGGGGGCCTAATGTTAGACACACCTCTGAGGAATTGCTTAATCAAAGGGTGAGAGAAGACAGGTTGTTCAGCATGAAAATGTGCTGAAATGGCCGAGGCGTGGATTTTAATGGAGGTCCGCTAGGTAGTCCAGAAAAAGTGGGAGGGATCTGGGAGCTGCTGTGACCTTTTGATAGGCACCAGGAGTTGAATCATTTCCATTTCTCTGAGTAAGATGTCCTGGTGCTGGGCCTTCTGACTTCCTTAATAATGTCTAGGACCTGCTTGCTCAACTGTGGGTTATCCCTGGTCCCTGGGGGATGAGCCATGCAGAAAGTTTGAGTGTGTGCAGGTTTGGGTGCAGAATCTCCCCTCTGACTTGTGTCAGGCGGTCTGCAGTTAAAGGCAGGGGCCTGTAAGGCTCCTTGGTCAGGCTGAGCAGCAAGGGGTACCAATGTTGCCTGGGCATATCTAGTGCTATAAGGATGGCTTTTGGTCCTTCCTGCCTTATTTTGAGCAATATCCTTGGGAGTAAGGGGAGGGGGGGGGCACATAAATGAAGAGATTGGTCCACTGGAATGAGAGAGCATCCACTTTCCAAGCCAGGGGGTGGAACTCCCTGGTGCAGAATTTGTGCAGCAAATTGTTGTGTTGAGGCGAAGAGGTCCAACTCTGGTGTCTCCCAGGCCTGGGTGATTGGGAGGAATGTCCCCTTTTGGAGTTTCCACTCGTGTGGGTCTAAGTAGTTTCTTCTTAGATGATCTGCTAGGGTATTGTTTACTCCTGGGATGTACTGGGCCATCAGGTGTAGGCCCATGGAGGAGGCTGTCTGCCAGAGGCTCATGGCTAGTCGGCAGAAAGAGTAGATGTGTGCCCCCCCCTGCTTGTTGATGTACTACATGACTGTGGTATTGTCTGCTTTTATGAGGAGGACTCCAGGTTTTAGGTGGTCTTGGAAGGATGCGATAGCCTTGTGAACTGCCATCATTTCCTTTAGGTTGATGTGCCAGTGAAGGTGCCTGAGGTGCCAAGAGCCTTGGGTGCATCGGGTGTCTAAATGCACGCCCCAAGCTAGGTCTGAGGTGTCTGTGGCGATAGTCTGGCCTTGAGGAGGGTAGGTGAAGGGAAGGCCCTTGTTCTGAGTGCATGCCTCTGCCCACCAAAGAAACTCGTTCCTTATGTATGGAATGAGGGGTAGAGTGGTCGCCATACATTAAGAGTGTTGGCACCAAAGGTTCCTTAGGTACCACTGGAGTTTCTTCATGTGCAGCCTGGCCAGGGGAATTATGAGAATGCAGAATGACATGTAACCCAGTGTTTGCAGAATTTTCCTTGCTGTGAGTTTTCTCCTGAGAGTTAGCTGGAAGAAGTAATTTGGCAAAAAGCATTGTTTGTCTGGTGAGATGAAGGCTGTTTGGGAGGTTATGTCCAGGAGTGCGCCCAAGAAGGTGATCTGCCTGGAGGGGATTTGGTCTTACTTTTTCCTGTTGATAGTGAACCCTAGAGAGGTTATAGGGTTGCTTGTACAAAGAGCAGGTCCTGTGTACTTCTTGTTGTCTGCCTGGATTAGGCACGCGTCCAGATAAGGGTAAATCTGGATGTTTTACTGTCTGCAGAAGGCAACCACTGGGGCCAGGCATTTTGTGAAGACCCTGGGAGCCGTGAATAAGCGAAAGGGTATCACAGAGAACTGAAATTGTTGCGATCCTGCTCTGAAGCGTAGGTATTTTCTGCAAGACTCCTTTATGGGTATATGAAGGTAGGCATCCTTTAGGTCTAGGGTGGCTAGCCATGCATTTTTTCCCATCATTGGTAAACGTTTTTGAAGAGTTAGCATTTTGAATTCTGGGACCCCTAGGAAGGTGTTTAGAGTGGACAGGTCGAGGATGTTTCACCAAGTGCTTCTTTTCTTGGCACTAGGAACAATCTGGAGTAAAAACCTTTTCCTGCTTGTTCCTGTGGCACAGGCTCCACTGCCCCTTGAGAATGGAGTATATGTGCACTTGTTTTAATGCTTCTGCCCACTGATTTGGAGGTAGATTTTGGTAACCTGTTGAAGATGGGACTTGTTGGAAGGCAAATTTGTAACCCTGAAAAATGATTTTTAATACTCATTGGTCTTTTGTGACAATTTTGTTTGTAAAGGGATAGCCTTCCTCCTAACCTCTGATGAGAGGGGTAGTGGGAGTCATTACACGTTCTTAAGAGTAGGGAGTGGACTTAGAACTCTCTGCTGTGGGAGTGGTGACGGGCCACTGCTTAGTTCTTCGCTGGCCTTGGTTTTGTGGTGTAACTGGTCTGTCCCTATGAGGCCTCCCTTGAACTTGTCTACTGGGGGCTGGGAAAGACCAGTGCTTAGAGGTAAAGTTTCTGCTTAATCTGGGAGGTTGAATTTGGAGGAAGTCCTTTACTGTTTGCATATATTTAGCTTTATCCTCCATCTTTTTGATGACCTCCTCTGCTTTTGATCCAAATAAGCGGTATTTATCCAGGTGGGCATCAAGTAGTTTTGAATTTACATGATCAGGCAGTGGCTGTTCTTAGCCATGCATGCCTCCTAATGACTGAACCTGCCACAGCGGCCTTACTTGAGGCTTTTAGGGCATTGAATCTGCAGTGCAGGGAGTGTTTAGCTACTTGAGAAGTAGAGTGCAGAAGATCTGCTAACTCTTTGGAAGTATTAGTGTCAGGTAAAGTTGAAATCTTTTGTTTCATAAGTCCCAAGGTGTGCTGTTGATATTTTAGCATATGGAACTAGAAGTTAAGAGCTCTAATAGCTAAGGTTGTGGAGGTGTACACTTTATTACCTCATCTGTCCAGAGTCCTTGCCAGAGGAAACTGGGTTTTTTGATTAACTAGCCTTGGACCTTTGGGCCTCTGTGTGATGACCTCTGGGTCTGTTGCAGAGTTTTTAAACAAGTACTTATATGAATCAGGCACCCTGTAGTACCAGTCAGGTTTTGTAGGAGCAGGGGGTAGGGTGTCGGGGGTGAGGCTAGATTAATTTAAAACATCATCGACCACGTCCAGGATAGGAGGGATGGCCAAGGGTCTGTGCTGGGAAGATCTAGAAACTCTCTTAGTCCTTTCTTAGACTGAGGATAATCTTAGGCTTCCCAGTGGGGGGTTTCCCCAAATGAATTATCCTCGGGGGGGGCAGAAGGAATAGATTCCTCTGCATCAGAATCCTCAAAGGAGGTGAGAGGTTGTTGTTCTTCATCTGAATCAAGGTAGTCTGAAAGTTCAGAATCCGGCTCTGAGAGAACTTCAGGGGAAGTATCCCTCTTTCTTTTGGGAGTAGTATGGCTAGCCTTGATGAAAGTGATGAGGTCCTCTGCCATTTTCAGTAACTGTGTCTGAGGTGGTGGAAGACGAGTTAAGATGGCAGCTACAGACCGTTTTCTTTGGGGTGGTCTTGCTTTTAGACCTTGGTAAACCCGTTTGTCATTGGGATGTGGTAGTAGGAGGTGAAGGTGTCAGTATTTGCCTTTAATCATTGTGCGAAGCACCTCCTCAGAGGTGGATGCCTGTGTACCGGCTCCAGACCCAACCAAAGCTGAGACAACCGAGGGATCGGATGATGAAGCAATCCCCAGCGGCATACCGGACTCTAAATGGGTCTCAGCAGAGGCCTGCGAAGGAAACAAGTCAGGCAACAACGGCTGCGAATGCGCCTCACTGAATTCCTGAGAACTGAAGACTTGCTTCTGGGACGGGTCATCTGAAGGCTTAAGTTTGTGTGGTCTTTCCCTTTCTTTTTTTGGGGACATCCACAGACTGCTGACTTATGGATGAGATTTCGTAATACGAGGAACTACTTCGGAAATGCTGAAAAGTGTGCAGTATTCCTAGAAATGAAAAGTGCGCAGAACTGACAAATGGGAACATCATGGTCTGGGCCTAGACAAATAATGCACAAAGTATGAAGTATCGGTGTGGTATTTGTCTTCCAAAGCAGAGGCAATTATTGACTTTTTCGGACATTGGTTAGTGCAAGAAAAAAGTCCTCATTGGGTATTTAGCTTTATTCGTTTTCTGACTCAACTTCCACTCAGGCAACAACAGACTGTCACACACACAAACTGCCTTTGCTTCGGGCTCCACGGCAAGAAAGACTGATGTAATGGTGCCGGCTGCTGTCCTTTATACCACTGACTACCTGACGTCAGTCCAGAGGTGACACCAGGAAGCGCAGGGGAAAAGCTTGACTCTGGTATTCGGGCCGACCAAGGGCTACCCAGCAGGGATAACCCACAAATGATGACAACAGTGAAACACGAAGAACATCCAGTGTTGCGCATTGCTAGAAGAGAGCTATGAGGTATCATGCTTGTACTGTGATCTTCCGTTCAGCAGTACACTGCAGATTAAGGATAACAGAGGGAAGGTATAAAAGAAGAGGTCTATCCATCTGAAGGAGAAAGTGTCTGCTCTCCATGTACCCAGTTTGGTGGGTTCTGCAGCAGAAGCATTGTAACTGTCTGCATAAAGGAGAAGAAAAGAACTCTATATACTGGGGTATTCTCATTTATGGGTTAGGTCCAGGACAACCTCTCTCCAACTTCCATTTTTGGGGTCCAGAAGCTACCTACTCAGAGAATCTGCTGTGGTGGTGTTCTGGCCTGGCACGTAGGATGCTCTTAATGTCAGTTGCTAGTTCTTCTGCCAGAAGCCATACCTTTATCCCTAGACTGCACAGGGGTTATGAATGAGTTTCCCATCCTTTGTTTATGTACTACATAACCTTGATGATGTCCATTTAAATTTTCTGAGGTCAGGTTGCTTTGGAAGGCTTTTACAGTTAATGCTTGCATTTATTTTTGGTTTATGTGCAAGTTTCCTTTGTTCCAGAGTCCAGATTCCAAGTGTGCTCCCCAGGCTATGTCAGGCACTGTCTGAGGAGATGGTTTTGTCTATCTCTCATAAACAGAAGATTGCCCTGGTCTCTGCAGAATGCTCTCTTTCCACCAAAATAGTTCCTTTTTCAGACAAGGAAGAAGGGGCACCAGGGTTTCTAACGTTTGTGAGTACTGCTCCCAATTATTTTTAGGAATCAGAGTTTCCTCGCGTGCAGCTTTGCAAGAGGTATCATTAATATGCAGGATGCTATGTACCCATGTGCTTTCAGGCATTCCCTAGTTTTGAGTGTTTTTAGAAAAGGTTCTGGAGAAAGTTTGTCAAATAGGAGACCTTGTTTTGGGGTAGGAAGGTCTTTTGCTGTATTAAGTCTATAAATGTACCCAGAAAGAGAATTCTTGTCTGTGGCTGTAGTTGAGACTTTGAGGTTGAGGGTGAAGCCTATCCTATAGAAGCAATCCATGGCAATCTGCAGAGATGTCTGATGTTTCAGGGTTGATTCCCTTGGATCAGACAGTCAAACTCAGGTAAGGTTAAATGTGAACTCCTAAAGTTCTGCAATGAGCTATAACTGGTGCTAGACGCGGTGAATACTCTAGCAGTAATAGATATGTCAAATGAAAAAGCAAGAGTTATGCACTTACCATAACTTGGCATCTGTGCTATCCAGTATCATTACTCTTCTCAGACCTCAGATCTGAACCGGTCACTTCTCAGACAGATTCAGAGCTCAAGTCCCTCCCCTTCCCATAATCCCTTGCTGCCTTTTAATCCTCAGATTGAGTTTGCTAAATTAGCTGAAACCTAGAAACACATCTGCAACAGAAGTCAAAAAACTCACCAGAGCCAACCCGCTTCAGCAGACCTACCAGAAGGAAGGGAGAAGGAGGGCAGGAATGTGATAAATGATGACACTGGATAGCACAGATGCCAAATTATGGTAAGTACACATTTATCTGATGCTATCCATGTCATTATTCCTCACAAATGGGTCAGAGTCCCCAGCTAGTATGTACCCTGGGTGGCCTTAAGAAAGAACATGCCAGAGCACAGAGGAACCAAAGGAAGCCCTGTTCCTAGACACCAAGTCCAATTTGCAGTGTGAAATGGAGGTATGAGAATTAGACCAAGTCGCAGCACCACAGATCTCATCAAGGGAAAGTCTAGCCAAGAAGCTAGATGAAGTAATGCAACAGACCTAGAGGACTTGAGCCTCAATTGGTCGGGATAATTCTAAATTCTGCCTAGCTTATATGAAGGAAATACAACCAACAATCTACCTGGAGATAGTCATTTTGGAAATTGACTGGCCCTTTCTGTTTTAGGAGAAAGCCACAAAGAGGTGGTCTGGCTTTCTAAACTCCTCAGTCCTTTTCAAATAAAAATGCAATTGTCTGTGGACATCTAAACAAGGCACGGCATATTTTTCTTTATTAATTAGGGAAAAAGGCCTGTAGTTGAACTGACTGAGACTTGCTTCAGGGGCCACTTTGGGGAGAAAGAAAGGATTTGTTCTAACAGACACCCTTGTGAAAAAATCATACACGGGGCTTAATGTACAGAGCCTGAAGTTCCAAGACCCTCTTAGCAAAAGTAATGGCTACTAGAAAGATCATCTAACAGGACAGGAATTTGACATCGCACATACTAGCAGGTTGAAAAGGTGTGCGTGTCACAGACTGGAGCACCAAAGTCAAATCCCATGGAGGGGTGGGATTCTTAATAGGAGACATAAGGAGGAAAACTCCTTTCATAAATGCTTTACACAAGGAAGAAAAAGCAGGCTCACCGCTGATGTGAAAATTAAAGATGGCAGCCAACTGGATCTTCTCCTGAAAAAAGGAAGATAAGAGAAAGATATCAGGAATAAGGGCGGAGAGGGGGTCTAGTTTCCGTTGTCTGGCCCAAATGGAAAATCTTTTCCACTTACTGAACATACCTTATTTGCAGACGGTTTTTGAGAAGCCAAAATAAAGTTCCACACTAGGAAAGGAAGCCTACATTGTGTAAGGATTACTGGAACTGGAGAAACCATGCGGTTAGACGAAGGGTCCGGAGCCCCCAGAGATGGGAGAGGTGATCCAGAATGGGATCCAGTATCCACAGTGGATACTTCAGATGAGACCTTAGGAAGGAGAACCACACCTGACGAAGCCAAAAAGGGGCAATGAGGAAAAGACAGCTCTTCAGGTGACAAGCCTTCTGTAAGACTATGGGTATCAGGGGAACAGGAGGGTAAGCACAGAGGAGACCTGGAGGCTAGTCGCGAACAAGAGCACCCCTGGGTGACTCTCCGGATTGGGGAATCAGGGCAAAGTAATTCCTGTATTTGTGTCTGACTGGGGAAGCAAAACGGTCGCAGCATGGTTGACCCCAATGGTCGAAGATCTGCCTTGCCACTGAAGGATTCAAGGACCACGTGAGGACTCCAAGATGGACCTGGTGTGTTTTGCCAGCCAGCACATTGGAATTACCAGGTATATGAGTTGCAAGAAGTGTCTGGAAGACAGCACCAATTTCTACACTCTCATGGTGTCTCTGCACAGAGAATAAGACCATGCCCCCCCCCCCCCGCTTGTTGATGTACCAGACTACAGCCACATTGTCTGAACCGCTATGGTCCCCAGAGGGAGGCAGTCCTGAAAAACATACAACATTAAAAGGACTGCTCTCAGGACGTTTATGTGCAATTTGGTCTCTACAGGGGACCACATGCCTTGAACCATCCTGCCATGAAAATGCTTCCCCATCCCAACAGGGAGGCTTCCGTAGTCACTGTGGCCTTGGACAGGGGAATATAAAAAGGCCTGCCTAGAAAAAGGTCCCAAGACTGAAGCCACCAAACAGAATGGACCACTGGACTGCGAGTGTCCATTGGAGAATTCGTACATGATACCTGGAGAGTGGCACCAACTGAATGGCAGCCGCCATAGAGCCTAGCCTTTGAGAAACAAAAGAGAAACTTGATCCTGAATCAGTTGGGCCCTGTGGGTAGGCAGCGCTGCTGTCTCTGATACTGTGTCCAGCAGGACTCCAATGAACTCCAGGTTTTGGCTTGGAACAAGATTTAGACTTGGGTAGGTTCACTGTGATACCTAGATGCTAGAAAAGCCTGAGGATATACCTGGTTGCCAATGTTAGCAGATGCCTTGTGGAAGCCGTGAGAAGCAAACGTCCAGGTACAGAAAAACCTGGAAACTGTGTATCCTGATATGAGCTGCCACCACTGCCATGCATTTGGTAAAACATCCGGGGGCTATGGTGAGTCCAAAGGGCAGGGCTCTGAACTGATAATGACTGGCTCCTAGCCGAAAGTGTAAGTGTCTCTTGGAATGTCTGTCAATCTTTATACAATAGTACGCATCCTTGAAATTCACTGAGCACATTCAATTGTCCTTGTGTAAGACAGGAAGGACAGACTGTGCAGTGACCATCCGGAACTTGGACTTCTTGACAGAAAGGTTTAGCTCAATAAGATCCAGAATCAGACGCAGGTCCCCAGTCTTTTCTGGCACCAAAAAGAAGCAGGAGCAAGTTCAAGACACTTGTTGTCCAGTCAGGACCTCTTGAATAGCTTGTTGTGAAGGAGATCTTGCACCTCAAGATAGGCCAACTCCCTTTGGTGGGGTGGCACATCTCGGGAAATCTCAGAGTTGGAGGGGGGCTGGGAGAAGGGAATGAGTAACCCCTGGAAATGATTTTTAGCACCCAAGGATCAGAGGTGAGACTTGTCCAGGCTAGTGGGTGAAGGAAGAGACGACCCCCCCCAACTGCCTCCAGGGCAGGACAGGTGGGCAGCGCATCAGGAGCACTGGAAAGGCTTCTCCAAGAAGGGTTCTCGGGAGTCCTGATTTTGTGCATCCTCTACCCCTAGGACAGCGTCTACTACTGAATCCCCTGGCCTGTGGAAGAGTATTCCTAGGAAGCATTCTAAAAGGAAGACAGAGTCCTCTAGAACCAATGCTTCTTACTACCACTCTGGATCTTACAAAAGGACCTATGGGGAGTAGAAAACTTGATCCCTACTGTGGAAAGAGTCTTGCCATCCTGCTCATTGTGGGTTTGTGGGTTAAGATCTCTCTAAAAGATGGTCCAAACAAAGTGGAACCATCAAGGTTCATAGATTAGTACTAGGCTAACTGCCCTTGTGGACCATTTTAAGCCTAGGCAATTACCCCATGTGAGACTCAAACCCTACACCTTGTGTCTGCAAGGCAAACACTTCACTTATGCCAACTTCCCACCCCTCAATAACCAGACCTGCCAAGTCTCGAACCCAGGACCCTATGCACTAGGGTCAAAGCAATGCATCACTATGCCAAATCATCAAAAGGGGTGTTATCAAAAAATGACTTAAAGGGTTACTCTAACCCGCAAAGGATGAAACCAGGCATGCCGCCTGACAGCGATACCTGTGCCTGCCACTCGAGAGATGGCCTCCACAGCATTGGAGATTAGCCTCATCGAGGCACTCGTTAAGTGAGAGTGGACTGCCTCGGACAGACTTGCTTGAAGCTCTCTGGAGGCAATGACAGGGAAGTGGTAAGCTCCAAAAAGAAATCCTTCTGAAACCAGGTAAAGTGGGGCAAATAATTGGTTGCTCTCAGACAGACGGTAGCGGAGGCAAACACACACTTTAAAAAATAATCACTCGGGACTCCTTGTTCGGCAGATGGACCGAGGAGCTCTGCTTAGCTAGCTCCTTCCTGGTAGCAGCTGGGGGGGGGGCGGGGGGGCGGACTGAGAAACTTAACAGCTTTCTTAGGCAAAGGTTCCACCGTGCCCGGTTCCTTCCAAGCTCTGCTGGCGATGAGGTCCACAAGCTCGTCGGCAGGGGGGAAATGCAGGTAGTAGATGGGCCCGTCCGTCCCAAACACCTTCAGGAACTCTCGGCTCTTCAGAAGACGGGGGTTGGGAAAACCATCCGCCTCTATGTTTGAGAACGTCCAGGATGTCCACAAAGGAACTCTCCCCAGGCGGAAGTCTAAGGGCCCCATCTCCCTCCTAAAAATCCATGTCTTCTGTGAGGGGCTCTCTGGGGGAGTCCAAGTGCCGCCTCTTACATGTCCTCTTTTGAGAGGGCTCCTCAGCAGTGGGCTTGGGGGAGGAATCAGAAGCGGTGGGTACCCCAAGCAGGACCCATCTAAAGGCTCTTGCAAGAGGGCCAACCCTGGATGGATGATGAGGCCTCAGCTCTCAAACCCGAGAAAGGCTGAGGAGGGCTTTGACATGGAGAGGTATCTACCAAACTAGAGAAGGTCCTCTCTACTGCTTGGAAGAGCAGACTGGACAAAGTCCCTCCCATCCCCGGCAGCCAAAGCCACCTGGGGAAGGGATCTCGACGCAGTGCTAAAGCCCCTGGATGATATCGACCCCAAGCTGTCCAGCAATTAAGCGCTCAATGGAAGTGAGCGGTCTGACAAATCAAGACCCAAACCCACTCCCAGGGAACCAGCAGTGACCCCTCGGAGACTAGGCCCACCCTGGTCTGAGGCCTGCGGAACAGAGTAGGCCAGTGACCCTGACAGTGCCGAGAAGGAGGAGTTACCAGACACCATCAGCCTCTCACTACGAATCGCCAGGTCCTGACATTCCAAAACCTGTTGGGTTGGAAGAGAAGAGTGGAGACCTGTGGATGGGGAGTTCCCCCTACCCACATGGGCTGGGGACGGCAGCAAGCCCAACTCAGTTTGGGCTTTGAGGAAACTTATCATCATCCTATCCACGTCCAAGGGAAGGAGACTTCTGGACAACCTGTATGAAGCTGAAGAATGGCCAGATCTTGCTGGGGGATGTGGCCTTGGATCCCAAAGTTCTATGGCTTTGAGAAGGAGATAGTACAGTTATGTACACTTACCACAAATGTAGATGTTCGAGTGTATTCACTGTTGCAGTCATTACATTTGGGTTATCTGCCTGCAGGTAGCCCTCAGCCAGCCCGAATACTAGAGTCTTGGATTCCTGCATCGGATGCTGTCTCTTCTTCCATGACGTCTGGTCATCAGGGGTATAAAACATGCAGCCGGAGCCATTACATCAGTTTTTCTTGCCCCAGATGTCAGGTGCCCCCATAATGGGAAGCAATTATGCTATGTTACACCTCCAACAAAAAGCAAAAACACCAGAAAGCTCAAATACATCAAACAAGAAAGAAAAGTACAGCTAAGAGAGGTCAGGGGGCTGGAAGGAGGGTAACCAGGACTGCAACAGTGAATACACTCGAACATCTACATTTATGGTAAGTGTACACAACTGTACTATGTTCTTCGTGCTTCACTGTTGCAGTCATTACATTTGGGCAGATTCCCAAAGCTAAGGAAGGGAGGAGGAAGTAAGAGAGCATTAGGACCAGCTACTAATCCCTGTAATACTGCAGTGGCAAAACCAGCTCTGGATTTAGATGTCCCTGGTAGGGACCCCCCTGAGAAAGGCTGTAGAGGTAGATGCAGCCCTGGTGGAATGTGATCTTATCCCCTGTGGGGTATGTTTTCCATGGTGCTTATAGCAGAAATGAATGCAATGGGCTATCCATTTAGAAATGGTTTGCTTTGAAATGGCCTTCCCCTCTGCCCCTGCAGCAAAGCCAACTAGCAGCTGTTCAGATTTTCTGAAAGGCTTAGTCCTGTCCAAACAAAACTGAAGTTGTCTGTGCACGTTCACAGAGTGAAGAATTCGTTCTCCTTTGTTTTGTGGATTAGAGAAAAAGGTAGGCAAATGAATGGACTGATTTAGGGCCACACTAGACACCACCTTGGGCATAAAGGATTGGTCCTGAGGGAAACCCTGTCTGCATGGAAGATAATGAAGGGCTCCACTGCTATGAGGGCCTGTAATTCAGGCACTCTTCTTGCTGAAGTGATGGCTAGAAGGAAGGCTGTCTTCCAAGAAAGGAATTTCAACTCTGCAGTTGCAGCTGGTTCAAATGGAGGGAGAGTGAGCTTTTCCAATACAAAGTTAAGGTCCCAGGCTGGAGTAGGGGCTCGCCGGGGGGTCTTAAATTTTTAGCCCCTCTGAAAGAATGCTTTAACAGTGGGTGAGAGAAGAGGGGTGGTTCAGCATTATAATGTATTGAAATTACAGAGGCATGAATTTTAACTGACGCGAAGGATAGGCCCTTGCGGAGCATTTCTGTTAAGTACTGAAGAATATGAGGTAAACTGGGCACCGTAATGCCCATACCCTGGGTCTGGCTCCAGGAACAGTATCTTTTCCACTTTTCAGCATAGGATTTTCTAGTAGTAGGTCTCCTTGCTTCCAGAATGACCACTAGTACATCTGCTTACTGAGGGATGCTACTGGAGAGCTCAAGAAATTAGCCAGGCTGCAAGATTCAGGGTTTGAAGCTGAGGGTGCAGAATCTGGCCCGCCTGCTGGAACAGCAGGGAAGGTGTCTGAGGTAGGTGCCATGGATCCAGCAGTATCATGCTGCGCAAGAGGGGGTACACCAGTGCTGGCGAGGCCAGTCTCGTGCAATAAGAATTGCCCTTGGTTTGTCCTGTTTGATCTTTAGCAGAACCTTCAAAAGGAGAGGCAGAGGGGAAAAGGTATAAACCGAGTGGCTTTCCTAGGTAAAGGACAGGGCATGTACTTTCCAAGCTTGACTGTGGGGAGTCCTTGTGCAGAATTTGTCCAATTGGTAGTTCTGGGGGGAGGCAAACCGGTCTATCTCTGGAGTCCCTCATTTGTTCCTCAAGAGGTTGAATAGTTTTGGTTCCAGTTTCCACTCGTGTGGGTCCATGAGATTTCTGCTTAGGTCATCTGCCAGTGAATTTAGCTTGCCTGGCAGGAACTGAGCTTGTAGGTGCACTTGGTAGCTCAAGGCTGTGTTCCACAGAGCCATGGCTAGTCTGCAGACAGGATACGAGTGGGCTCCCCCCCCCCGCTTGTTTATGTACCACATAACTATGGTGTTGTCTGTCCTTACCAATAATTGTCCTGGAAGGATGTGGTCCTTGAAGGCTGTCAGGGAATTCTGTACAGCTAACATTTCTTTTTGGTTGATATGCAGGTGCATCTGACTAGTTCCATCTGCCCTGAATGCACTGCCCTGCCAAGTGAGCCCCACCCCACCATGCATAGTCTGATGCGTCTGTAGTCAGGGTTTGGGCGGCAGGGGGATATATATTGAAAGGGAGCCCCTTGTTGAGGTAGCAGGCCTCTGCCCACCAAAGGAACTCTGTCTTTATACAAGGAATGACAGGAATAATTGATTCCAGGTCCTGAGAATGTTGACACCATAGGCTTTTTAGATGCCATTATAGTTTCCTCATATGCAGTCTTGCATATGGAATTAGTAGAATGCAAGAGGCCATGAACCCCAGGGCTTGCAAAATTTTCCTTGCAGATAGCTGGGTCTTTGTGGCCAGTAGTTTGAAGTAGGCTGTCAAATAAACTTGTTTCTCTGGCATGAGGTAAGCCATCTGGGAAGTTGTGTTCAAGCTTGCTCCCAGGAATACAATCTGTTGGCAGGGTACTAGATGAGATTTCTTTTCGTTTATGGTGTACTCCAGCAAGGTTTGAAGTTTCTTTACAAATGCCAGATGTTTTAATAGCATGTCCTGGCTTTCTGCCTGAATCAGACAATCGTCCAGGTATGGGTACATTTGAATATTTCTCTGCCTGAAAAATGCAATGGCTGGAGCTAGACACTTTGGCTTATCTACTGCTCCCAGGGTATTCACAAAGGGAAGTGCAGAGAACTGATAGTGCATGGATCCTGCTCTGAAGCGTAGGTATTTCCGGCAAGATTCCCTTATTGGAATGTGCAGGTAAGCTTCCTTTAAGTCTAAGGTTGCCAACCAGGCATCTTTGCCTAGCATAGGAAGCAGCTGTTGAAGTGTTAGCATTTTGAATTTTGGGATTAACAAAAAGGTGTTTAAAATACAGAGGTCCAGGATAGGACGCCAGGAGCTGTCTTTTCTGGGTGCCAGGAAAAGGCTTGAGTAAAAACCTTGTCCCCTTTCTTCTGCTGGGACAGGTTGAATAGCCCTAATACTTAGGAGAGAGAACCTGCTGTTGAGCCTCTGCCCACTGATTTGGAGGTAGTCTGGCCAACCGTTTGGGGTTGGTAAGGAGTGGAAGTGGAATCTGTATCCTTGGAAAACTATATTTAAAACCCATTTGTCCTGGGCAGTGAGTTCCCAGTTTTTTCCATGCAGGGCGAGCTTTCTTTCTAATGGAGCAGGCAGTTGAGCAGGGCTTGGAAGGGTTAAGGTTAAGTCATTGTGGCATTTTTCCATAAGGGGTGTCTTACTACTTCCAGCTTTGGAAGTGGGAGCCCCCCCACTGCTTAGGCCTGTGTGTAGCCTGAGACTGTAACGTAGGTGGGTCTGCTATTCTTGGGTTTGGACTGAGAAGGCCTGGAAGAGACTGGAAAGGACCAATTCTTAGAAGGCCAATGCCTACTAAATCTGGGAGGCTGTACTTGTAGGAAATCTTTAGCATAGATTTAGCTTTTTTCTCCATCTTTTTAAGGACGACTTCTGCTTTGTTGCCAAACAGGCGGTCTTGGTTTAAGGGAGCATCCAGTAATTTAGCTTTAACATGATCTGACAAGTTTTGCCCCGTAAACCAAGCATGCCTTCCAAGTAAAGACCCAGTGACAGCAGCCCTGCAAGATGCTTCTAAAGAGTCAAAACCACATTGCAAAGCATGTTTACCAACTTGTTCAGCAGAATGCATTAAATCCTGTAATTCTTTATGTTCAGCACAGTCAGGAATCATCATCATTTTCTGTTTAAGTATTCTCATAATATGCTGCTGATACTTTTAACATATGAAAGTGGCAATTTAAGGCCCTAATGGCCAAAGTAGCACAAGTGCATACATTCTTACCCAATCTGCCCGAGGCCTGGAATCTCTATCAGATGGGGTAGGGTTTTGGCAGCAGTAGCCTTAATGCCCTTTGGTCCTTGTGAAATGGTCTCTGGATCCGCAGTAGTATTCTTGAAGAGGAACTTGTGAGAGTCAGGTAACTAATATCGGTCAGGTTTTGTGGGAGCTGGAGGTAAAGTGTCGGGGGCCAGGCTAGATTCCAAGAAGGCATCATCTACAATGTCCAGAACAGGAGGGACAGCTAAAGACCTGTGTTGAGGGAGGAGTAAGAATTCCCTAAGCCTCTTTTTGGAGTCAGAGTAATCCTGGCTTTCCCAGCAGAAATACTCCCTAAGAGTGTGCAAGGTTTCACCAAAAGAAAAATCTTCTGGAGGGGAAGCAGAGGGAATGGAATCCTCTGCATCAGAATCCATATAGGTAGATAAGGGCAAATCCTGTTAATCAGAAGAAAGAGAAATTTCAGAATCCTGATCAGAAGAAAAATCAGTTCTAGGTCTCTCAGAGGGGGAAGGCTGGCTTCCCCTAATTAAAGTAATAAGGTCTTCAGCTATTCTAAGCATTTTTTTTTAGGCATATGGGCCTGACCATGCGGTTTGGACATCGATTTTCTAGGCGTGGGTCGAGTTTTAGGCCTTGATTTAAAATGCAAATCTGAAGGTCTGAATACACTGTCAGAAGCCGGTACCTGCACAGCGGCTCCGGACCCATCCAAGGTAGAGACATCCGCAGGTTCCATAGTCGAAGAAGCATCTCATGGCATACCGGACTCCAAATGGGTCTCAGTAGAGGCCTGCAAATCTGAAGTAGCGGGTTTCAGGGGCTGCGAAAGTGCTTCACGGAGTACCGGCGAACTGGCAACTAGCTTAATGGAAGCGTCGGCAGTTTTGGACCTATGCGGTCTGTCTCTGTCTTTATACTTACGTTTTTTTCGGAATAATGGTAGTCAGATGGCTTACCAAAGCCATTTCTGGATAGTTAAACCATGAACCAAAATAATTTGCTGCGAAAATAGACCGACGACGAATAGTTCGGGGGTTGAATAAGGCACAAATCCAACAGAAAGGAACGGCGTGGTCCGGGCCTAAGCAAGGAATGCAGTATGAATGAAAATCTTTATGAGGTATTTGCTTTCCTCAGATAAGACAATTGTTAATTTTTACTGACATCGGTTAAGACCAAGAAAAAGGATCCCCAACGGGGTACTTAGCTTTTTTTGAAGACTTCGGTTCTTAAACTCGAACACGTAAATTTCAGGAGTCGGCCGACCAGCACTTGCAAACTGTTTCTGCTTTGGGCATTGCATGGCAAGAAAGACTGATGTAATGGCGGCGGCTGCATGTTTTATACCCCTGATGTCATGGAAGAAGAGAGAGCATCCAATGCAGGAATCCAAAACTCTGGTATTCAGCCTGGCTGAGGGCTACCTGCAGGCAGATAACCCAAATGTAATGACTACAACAGTGAAACACGAAGAACCAACACACACACACACACACACACACACACACACACACACACACACGCTAGAACAGCAGAGAGTTTTTTTTTTTTTTTTTGACAGAAACGACTGCTGTAAGAAAAGGTGAGAAGTGCCAAGTACTAGAAAGGGGGGGGGGGGCTAGCTAAACTGACAATTAGGTTCTAATAGGGAGGGGAAGAAATACAATAAACTAACAGTTAAATATAGCAACAGAAGCCTAAAAAGGAAGAAAAGGAGAAAAGAAAGACAAGAAAATAGCACTTAACTATAATTTCCTATGCTTGAGCCTGGACCATGTCTGAAGCAATTCAGCGGCAAACGAGATCGGAGGGTTAGAAGGCAGCAAGGGATTATGGGAAGGGGAGGAGCTTGAGCTCTGGATCTGTCTGAGAAGCTGCAGGATCCAAGACCCATCTGTGAGGAATAATGGCATGGATGGTATCAGATAGAATAGTTGTGTAAAATCTTACCATAACCACAGACATCCTTCTCTTCTATGCTGCAAGTATTCTTTACATATGGGTTGTATTCTGCTCCACAACCCGATGTCCAGTCTGTATACAAAAGCTTAATACCACGGCCTGTACGTAGGACGTCGCACAGAACGTAAGCCATAAAAGGGACATCCGCATGTACAATCCTCAGAATAAGTTAGCCCCATGAGGAAAAAAAATCCACAAGGAGTATAAAAAAAAAAAAAGGCAGTCATCTTACTAAAGAGCCAAATGTAGGGGGAAGATCGGTGGGAACATATAAGATTATGGTAAGATTTTACACAACTATTCTATGTCCTTCTATTCAATGTCGCAGTATTCTTTACATATGGGGGAGTGTAAAAGCTGAAAGGGAACCCAGGGAGGGGGAAGGAAGAAAGGATGACTAAGCAGAAACATTTTCCACAAATACAAGCAGGATTGCCCTTGCAAATCCTGCCCTGGATCTTGATATATTATCCAATTTGTAATGCTTTGTAAAGGTATGAACAGAAGACTAGGTAGCAGCTTCCAAAATTAATTGGGCATCCAGTCATTTGAAGCAAGCCCTAAAGAGGCAATTATCTGGTGGAATGGGCATTAATAGAACAGAATAAGGATTTTCCATGAAAATCACAAACCACAATGGCCTTAAAGATCCAAGAAGAAATATTTGGCTTAAAAAACACAAACCCAGCACTCTGGGATGAAGAGAGACAAAAAGTTCATCTGATTTCCTAATAAACATAATTTTGGTACTGTAGAATCCGAACTGTACATGTACATCCAAGGAATGCAGAATCCTCTCACTAGGAGATTGAGGAGAAGGGAAAAAAGTAGATAACTGGACAGAGCGATTCAGAGACAACTCATTGACCACTATTGGCATAAAGGAAGGATTATTTCTCAAAGATGCTCTATTTTTGTGAAAAAACAAAAAAAAAAGGAGATGAAGCCATTATTGACCGAATCGCAGAGACCCTTCTAGCAGAGGTTAAAGCTACCAGAAGCACTGTTTTCCAAGTACAAAACTTTAGAGAAACAGAGGCTACTGGCTCAAAAGGGGCCTGAGTAAGCTTCTCTAACACACAATTGAGATCCCAAGGGGGGAAATGGTTTCCTGGGAGGATGCCTTTTAGAAAAAGCTTAACCTTTAGCGTGGAAGCTAAAGGGAAAGTTAAAAGCAAGCAGACAACGCTGAGGAATGGACCTTTACTGAAGAATAAGAAAGACCAATGTTAAGCAACTCACGCACGTAAGAAAGCACTGAAGGAATATCCGCCAAGAAGGGGTCCTCTTTTTTTTTTTGGCACCAGATAGAAAATAGTTTTCTTTTTATATGTAAGACTTCCTAGTACTGGGTTTTCTGGCCTCCTGCAAAACCCGAAGCACATCCTTAGAAAACAGGTACCTGAAAGGAATCAAAAGTTGATCACCCACAAGGTCAATTGTAGAGTCGACAGTTGTGGGTGGATCAGAGACCTCTTGTCCTGAGTCAGTAGGTCTAATCAGTGGGGCAACTTGCAGTGATGGCCCCTTGGCTAATTGCAGATGATGAGGGAACCAGTGCTGTCGTAGCCAAAAGGGGGGGGGGGGTCACTGGCAAGATTTTTGGTTTGTCCTGTTGAATTTTCAACAGGGCATTTTGAATTAGAGGGAAGGGGGAATACATAAAGAAACATCCCCTTCCATGAGAAGGATAGACTGTACAGCTTCCAAGCCTGAGGGTGAGGGATCTTGTCACAAAAAGAGGAAGTTATCTGTTCAGAGGGGAGGCAAAGAGATCCATTTCTGGAATACCCCACCGGGAAACTAGATCCAGGAACACATCCCTGTGAAGCAACCACTCGTGGGACTGTGTCATGCATCTGCTTAATGCATCTGCCACCGTGATTTGAGCAGATGGAAGGTACACTGCATGCAGTGACACTTTGTACTGAATAGCCAATTCCCATGCTTTGATGGCTAAGCGACAAAGAAGATAACCTGCCCCCCTGCTTGTTTATGTACCAAAGGCCTGCTTGTTTATGTACCAAAGGAACATAATACTGTCTGTCAGAATCCTGTGGGCTCCTGGTAGAAACATCAGGTCTAAGGTCTGCAAGGCTAAAATCAGTGCCCTCATTTCTCTGATGTTGATGTGCTCCATTTTTGAGGGGGGGACCAAAGACCCTGTACTTTTCTGGCAACAAAGGTTGCCCCAAAGCCCAAATCTGAGGCATCTGTGAAAAATTGCTGAGGTATCTGAAGTGGTATGCCAGGATTCTGACAGATTTGCTGCATCACCCAACCCAACTCTATTTTCAAGCAAGAGGGAAGAGGAATCAATGCCTCCAAGGGATGAGCATGATAGGACCAAACTGTCTTCAACATGGAGATTGTAGAGGCCATGAATCCCAACAGTCTCAGAAGCTCCATGGCAGTGATGGAGGAAAGCGACAGAAGAGACTATGAATGCTATGACTGAAGAAGTTTTTTCTGAAGGCATCATCAAATCTGTCCTGAAGCTGAAGCCCAGGAAAATGAGACCCTGACTTGGGGGGGGGGGGGTGTCAGACTTGATTTCTTGAATTTTTTTGCGAATTCTAAGCACTGCAGAAAGGAATAGCTAGGTCCAGGTGCTGAAGGAGGAGGTACGGACTGTTGGCCAGAAACAGCAGATTGAAGTAATGGTAAACTTGAAGACCTTTCAATCTCAAAAAGGCAATGGCTGGGAAAACCCTCCGAGCAGTAAAAGGACCAAAAGGCAAGGCAGAAAACTGAAAGTGCAAACAACCCACTTAGAAACGCAATAATTTCCTGAATTGAGTGTAAATAGGGGATATGCTTTAAATAAGAGCAATAAAAACTATCACCTTGCTGTATAAATATACAAAATGTACAATTAGTTTCACATCTTTTAGTGATTTTCTCACATGGTCTAGGTTTAAATTCAACAAAACTTCTAATATTCCTGGCCTTCCTATAAACAAATGATGGGGCTTCACCTAAGATGTCAATCAGAAAAGGGTTTCCTGTGACAATGTCCCAGTTTTCTTCAATAATATTTTTGATACTCTGATAATCCAAAGTGTATGTCAGGATGCAGCTATTTTTGCATTTGTTATTCTCTGTGGGATTACTTAACATTTTTCTACTGGGGAGGTTGAGTGAAGGTGCTTCAGTCCTTTTCAGTTCTATAATGAGTTCCAGGATGTTTTTTTAACATCTGACTTTCATAGCCTCTCACTAGAAAATCATTCTCTAAGTTGTTCAGGTTTCTCAAAAATGGTTCCATCTCTGTGCTAATTCGAGCTAATCTATAGCCTTGGGATTTCACTACATTATACTTGTTTTTTGTAGGATGTAGACTTTTACTGTGGAGTAAAAAGTTAACCCTCGTTGGTTTTCTGAATAGATCAGTGGTGATTCTGTTATTGTTGATGTCCTTGGAAATACAGCTATGGGAAGAGGTAAACTTCAGGAAGGGGATTGTTTGATTGAGGTAAGTGATAAAATCTCCAAGCTGCAAGGTGTCACCTTCCCACACAATAAAGACATAGTCAATAAAACGTAAATAGCATGTGATATGCTGCATGCAGTCTGTGTTGTTTAACACAAGGGGGTGACTAACACTAAAAAAATAATTTACAGGGCACAGTGCAATGAATGTGATGCATTCTATGTGGGCAAGACTGTAAATAAACTCAAGCGAAGGATTTCATGTCATCTGTCAGAAATCCGCTCTGGATGTAAAAATAATGCACTAGCCAAACACCTTTCTCTTCATAAAAGACACACAGGTTTTAAGTTCCAGCTCCTGGATCACATAGACATGGGTGATCTTGAAGGAGACATCCCGAATATTCTGGAGAAACAGGAACTCATGTGGCAATTAAAGCTGAACTCTTTTAGAAAGTCTGGACTAAACTACTACTGTTCAATTAAAAGTGCACTGGAACTTAGAAAATTGCCACATTGTTTACATGATTAATTATTTTATTTTTTTCTACAAACTGGTTTTAAATACCATTTTAAATCATTTGAAATTTAAGTGTATATTTTGTTTCCATCATCATACATATATATATATATATTTTTATTATTTTTATTTTTTCTGGTTCTCTTTTTTCCACTTTATTCAAAATGATGGTAATAACAATACTAACTAATTATACAATTATATAGGTTTTTAGGGTTCTTGTACACAGACCTGAAGAAGTCTAGAAGGACGAAAGCGATCTTTGTTAACAATAGGTTATGAAAATAGAAACTGATTTTTACATGCAAAATGTATATGTGTATATTTATATATAATTTTTGATCGCCAAATGAACTAAAGTTGATATATTTCCAGCCATGTAGTATATTGCCTTGTATAAAATCACAGACTTAATAATTTGGTTAAATAAGATGTACCATTAAAGTACATTAGGGCTATATATTATTATGACAGCTACTAGGTAGGGCAGGACCAGATTGAATGTCACACTGATGGGGGAAGGGATGTGAATTTAACATGTGTACCAATAACACTTTGTTTTACAGCACAATAAACCACTCCCATGCCTGATAAAAAGTATATATATATTTAGAAAGCTTGTGAGGAAATTATTACTCTATTTTTGTTTTACTTGGATCGCTTGTCTGTGTACTTAATAAAGGATTTTCAACTGGAAACAGACTGCCTGCCTTGCTTGGATTACTTTCGAATACTTAGTAATGCTGTAGAATTATATATTTTCTATTATTACTTTTTGACTTGACGAGTTTACGTTCGCTACTTCTACTACTATTGTCTGATCTGATTAATATACAGTTATTAACTAGAAATATATGGACTGAAAATCTTCCACACAGAGAAGTTTCTTACACTGTTTTGTTTTTAGACCCACTACACTTTAGTGGGTTGTTTTGAGACTTCGGGGATACCACGGAGATTACTTGCTTTTTAAATAGGGATATGCAGACAGGCATCCATGAGAAGCTAGGAAAGCGTGAGGAGGTACAAGGCGGAGAAGAGACTGCAGATAGCGCATCATGAAAAAAGGCACCACCAGGAAGGTATTCAAAGTTGAGAGGTCTAGAATGGGTGTCCAAGGACCATCTTTTTTGGAACCAGAAACATCCTGGAATAGAACCCCGTTTCTTGCTGGCCTGGAGGGCCAGGCTGAATGGTGCCTTGGTTGGAAACTTGAGCAAGTAACTGAGGAAACAGATGCAGTTGATTGATGGGTGGCCGAGGAATCCCCTGAAAAGGGGAGGAGCAGAGTCTTCTAAGTCATATTGTATCCATTTTGTATAACTGAAATCACCCAGGAATCCTGAGTGACTTCCTTCCAGGCTGAAAGGGACAGAGAAAGGCAAAGAGATACAGCAGTATGACTTGGAAGATGAAGCAGAGCATCACACAAATCCTGTCTGGGCTGAAAAGGTTTCTGAAGAGAAGGAACAGAAGCAACAACCTTAGACTGAGGGGGCCTTTTTGAAGACCTAGTTCCAGAAGGAGCAGAAGAGGATGAATGAGCAGGGTTCCTGACAAAGTGAAGTTTATATGAAATTTAGGAACTGGGGAGCCAGTAAGTGCTTCAAATCCTAGAGCTCTTTACCTTTTTCCTTCAGAGTCTTAAGTTCTAAAGCCACTTTGCCAAAAAGGGCAGAACTGTTCAAGGGAGCATCAAGTAATTTTGCCTTGATATCATCAGGGAGAGCCTGGAGACGTAGCCAGGAAAGCCTCCTGAGAATAGAAGCAGAAGCTGCAGCTCTGGCGGAAGCTTCAACAGCATCACAGCTGCATTTGACTGAATGTCTTGTTACCGTAGAGGATGCTACCAATACAGAAAGACTGTAACTTAGCTTCTGGGTCATGAAACTGGGACAGGGCCTGAGAAAGCAAGGCTAGAGCATACCAAGGCATGTGTGCCTGGTAATTAATGACTCTGACAGCCAAAGTGGAAGAAATAAAAACCTTTTCCAACCCTTCTAAAATCTCTCTTTGTCAAAGGGAGCAACTCAGCTGAAAGAGCAACACGCAAGGATTTGTCAGAAGTAATGGATACCACAGCTGGGTCAGCTGAAGAACAGTTAAAAAGAAACTTGAAATCCTCAGGGACTTCATAAAAACGGTCAAAGTCTATGGTTTTAGAAATAGATGCAAAGGCATCTAAGAAATCTGAAAGGACTGGAGGTACTGCTGAAGGAGCAGATGCCTTCAGCTGAAGGTCATATCTTTTCTGTTCCTCTGAGATTTGGGAAGAATCCCACTTAAAAAAAATTCCCTCATTCTATTGATAGTCTCCCCAAAGAAAAGTTCTTCCATGGAGGAATCCACTCCCCCCGTTAGACTCCTCCTCTGGGGAAGAATAGGAGTATGCTAAAGAGTCGTCATGTGAAGAAGACCCCTCAGAGTCAGAATCCTGCAATGCGTAAGACACCGACTTCACAGAAACAGACTCCTGGGAAGCAGATGGCAGAACAGGAGAAGAGGAAAAGGCAGGCCCTGAAATGGGTGAAGCTGAGGTTGGAGATCTCAAGGCCATGACAGCCTTAAGACTCTGGGAAAAGGCATCCTAATCTAATAGTGGGGTGGAAGGACAGTGGAATGTCTCATCTTCTGCTTCTTTTTAACATGCTTCTTTTGCAGTGGAGAAAGGGCAGATGTAGGCCTTGTGGCTGGGACGTCTTTAGGCAGGGAAGCAGGAATGGTTCCCAAGTCCGCCAAAATAAGTTGTGGTTCCCCCAAGTTGTCCAAACTGGGCATCCGTATTGCTTCAGATGTGCTCTAACCCTACCACCGGGTCTTCATCAAACTCAAGGGGTATGTTGGACAGAGAAGGCACAGCCAAAGAGGATTTGGGCATGGCTTTGCTGACCTTCCTCTTCACAGACAGCTCAGAAGAACTCGCAGAACCCTCCATTGCGTCCCTAGCCAAACATTTAAGTCTTTGGTTTTCCAAGTAAAGATTTAAAACAGACAACTGAATGCGTAAAGTCTTATGCCTAACAGATAGAACAGGACTGATGGTCATGAGCAGGCCCCAAGCAAAACAAGCAAAGCTCATTACTATCCTTATGTGGAATTTGCCTTCCACACCTACACTTGACCTTTTTATGGATGAAATTAACAAAAGGCAGGAGCAACAATTTAAATCACCTACGGGGTATTTATCTGAAGCTGAAAAGCAAATCCATAATATTCAATGGCAGATTGAATGTACGAGTCAGCCTTTTCAAATTGCAGACAAAATGTTCTGAGGACTGCACGTGTGGACGTCTCTTTTATGGCCAATGTTCTCTGTGCCTTCGTGTGACATCCCACGTACAGGCAGTGGTATTAAGCTTTTGTATACAGGCCAGACATCGGGTTGTGGAGCTGAATACAACTCATATGTAAAGAACACTGCAACATAAACTAGAACAACATCAAAGCTATTTTCAATATTCCATGGCAACAGGAATATGAAGGTAGGCATCCTTCAGGTCTAGGGTCACCATATAAGCTTCCTAGAAGATCATGGGCAGTAGTTTTTATGAGGTTAGCATTGTGAACTTAAATATGTGAAGGAACTTGTTTAGCTTTGAGAAGTCTAAGACTGGTCATCAACTGCCCTTCTTTATTGGGACCAGGAAAATTCTTGAGCAGGACCGTGTGCCCTCTTCTCTTGTGCGAACTGGCTACAGAAACACCTTTGCTGTGGAATCACCGTTAATATTTGGGAGGATGACCCTCTTGGTCTTTGGGGGGCTTTGACATTTCTAGGATAAGATTTTTCTTCTCTGAACTGGATGAAACAGCCTCTTTCTATAATATTTACAAGCCATTGGTCCCCGATATTAACTTTCTACTCTTATAGGAAGGAAGAAAGTCTCCCTGCTATGGAGGGGGAATGTCTATTTTGTTGATTAGCTTGTCACTTTCTGCTCTGTCTTGGTTTCTTTCCTCAGGGAGGGCTCCCTTTTTCTTGCCTTGAAGACTTAGACGGGTAAATCCTGTTATAGCTAGGTGTGGGAGACCAATAAAATTATTTGACTGTTTTAAATGTTTCCCTTCTTGTCCAAATGTTTTAAAAGCTTTCTCAGCAACGGGTACCAAACAGGGACTCCTTATCCAGTTGGGCATCAACGAGGTCCACCTGGTCTGATGGGAATTTGTCTCCTCAGTCAGGCATATCTACGAGTGACGGACCACACTGCAACTGCACTACACAATGTATCCAATGCAACAGCCACATTTCAGTGAATGTCCGGAAACATGAAAGGCTGATTTAGTTGTTTCCTGTATGTCCCTCTGCAAGCTTTCTTCAGAGATTCGCTCCGCCTAAGCAATGACCTTTTTTTGTAATGTACTTTAACATGGGAAATTGGCAGTTAAGAGCCCCTGTAGCCAGGGTAGCTGATGTAGAAGTCTTTTTTTTTTTTTTTTTTTTTTTTTACCAATTCAAGCATTCTGCACTCTCTCTCTCTCTGACATTTGGTAAAAGACCAGCTAAACCCTTAAGAGCTCCCTTGGCAGATTCAGTAGACACTGCAAGAGCTGATAGGCAGATCCCTTGGTGAAGATGCTTGTGGGTGTTGAGCACTTTACAGAAGCAATCTGGCTTCCTAGGGGCAACAGGGAGTAAGTCAGGCTGCAGACAGATGCTCTCAAAGACACAAGTAGAATGGCTAAAGGTCTGAGAGATGGTAGGTTTAGAAGTTCTCCGTAATGGGTCTGGCCCTGATAAAAAGCACAGTTGTGGACACTTACCATAAATGTAGATGTTTGAGTGTATTCACTGCTGCAGTCATCACACTTGGGTTATCTGCCTGCAGGTAGCCCTCAGTCGGTCCGAATACCAGAGTCTTGGGATTTCTGCATCGGATACTGTCACTTCTTCTATGACGTCAGGGGTATAAAACAGGCAGCCGACACCATTACATCTGTTTTTCTTGCCTCGGATGTCAGGAGCCCCCAAACAGGAAGCTAGTATATGGTGTGGACCATCACCAGTAAAAAGTAAATACCACTGCCAATAAAAATCGCCATAGAGAGGAGAGGTAGAAAGGATAGAGAAATCCAGGGAGCTGGAGGGAGGGAAACCAGGACTGCAACAATGAATACACTTGAACATCTACATTTATGGTAAGTGTACACAACTGTACTATGTTCTTTGTGTTTCACTGTTGCAGTCATCACACTTGGGTTGATCCCCAAAGCTAAGAAAGGGTGGAGGCAGTCAAGAAGTGTTAGGCCTGGCTAGCAGGCCTTGTAACAGTGCTGTAGCAAATCCAGCTCTGGATTCAGAAAAAAAATAAGTGGTAATGCTTGGTGAAGGTGTGCAGAGAACTCCAGGTTGCAGCTTCCAGAATGTCCCTGGCAGGGAGCCCCATGAGAAATGCTGCAGAGGTGGAAGTAGCCCTAGTGGAATGTGGTCTGATCTCCTGTGGGGTAGGTTTACCATGGTGTTTGTAGCAGAAACAGATGCAGTGTGCTATCCATTTGGAAATGGTTTGCTTTGAAATGGTCCTGCCCTCTGCCCCTGTAGCAAAGCTGACTAGCAGTTGGTCAGATTTTCTGAAAGGTTTACTCCTGTCAAGGTAGAACCTGAGCTGTCTGTGCACATCCAAGGAGTGCAGGATCCTTTCCCCTTTATTCTGAGGAGTAGGGAAGAAGGTTGGCAAATGGATGGATTGGTTTAGAGCCACACTGGACACCACCTTAGGCATAAAAGACAGGTTAGTCCTGAGGGAAACCCTGTCAGCATGGAAAATAATGAAGGGTTCCACAGCCATAAGCGCCTGTACCTCAGACACTCTTCTTGCTGAGGTTATGGCTATGTTCCAGGCAGGGGTGGGTGCTCTCCTAGGGGGCCTTAAATTGTTGGCCCCTCTCAGGAACTGTTTGATGAGAGGGTGAGAAAAAAAAAAGGTGGCTCAGTATTATAATGAGCTGAGATGGCAGAGGCATGAATCTTAATGGAGGAGAAGGACAAGCCTTTGTGAAGTAGCTCTGCTAGGTAATCCAGGATTAGAGGTAAATAGGACACTGCTGTGTCCTTTCCTTGAGACTGATTCCAAGAACAGTATCCTTTCCACTTTTCAGCATAGGATTTCCTAGTACTAGGTCTTATGGCTTCAAGAATGATGTCCAGCACCTGTTTGCTGAGGGTTGTTGGTGGTGTATTCAGGGGATAAGCCAGGCTGCAAGGTTTAGGGTTTGCAACTGTGGATGCAAAATCTGTCTCTCCTGCTGAGACAGCAGGGTAGGAGCCTGGTGAAGGTGCCAGGGTGGGACTGTTGTCAGACTGCATAAGAGAGGGTACCAGTGCTGGCGTGGCCAGTCTGGGGCAATAAGAATTGCCCTTGGCCTGTCCTGTTTGATCTTGAATAGTACTTCTGAGAGGAGGGGCAGAGGGGGAAAGGCATACATTGAAAAGTTTTTCCATTGGAAGGATAGGGCATTCACCTTCCAGGCCCAGCTGTGAGGGTTTCTGGTGCAGAATTTTCTCAACTGGTGATTCTCAGGGGAGGCAAAGAGGTACACCTCCGGTGTCCCCCACCTCTGGATTAGAAGTTTGAAAGTGCTGGGCTCCAATTTCCACTCATGTGGGTCAAGGAGATTTCTGCTCAAGTCAGCTGCCAGTGAATTTTGTTTGCCTGGCAGCTATTGAGCTTGTAGATGCACTTGGTTGCTCAAGGCTGTGTTCCACAGGGCCATGGCTAACCTGCAGAGTGGGTAAGAATGGGTTCCCCCCTGCTTGTTTATGTACCACATAATTGTGGTGCTGTCCGTTTTTATCAGCAGCTGTCCTGGAAGGATTAGGTATTTGAAGGCTGTTAGAGCAGTCTGTACAGCTAGCATCTCTTTTTGATTGATGTGCAGGACAATTTGGCCTGGGCTCTAGTGTGCCTGAATGCATCTGCCTGCCATATAAGCTCCCCATGCATAGTCTAATGCGTCTGTTGTCAGGATTTGGGCAGCAGGGGGTTGAGTGAAAGGTAGTCCCTTGTGGTTGCATGTTTCTGCCCACCAAAGGAAATCTGCCTTTACACAAGTAATGATTGGGAATGATTGTTTCCAGGTCCTGGGAATGTCGGCACCAAAGACTAAGTACCACTGAAGTTTCCTCATATGCAGTCTTGCATATGGAATTAGTAGAATACATGAGGCCATGAACCCTAGGGTCTTGCAGTATTTTCCTTGCAGATAGCTGGGTTCTGGTAGCCAGTTGTTTGAAGTAGTGGGTCAGATAAACCTGTTTTTCTGGAGTGAGAAATGCCATCTGGGAAGTCGTATCCAAGCTTGCTCCCAGGAATACAATCTTTTGACTGGGCACCAGATGTAATTTCTTTTCATTGATGGTGCAACCCCAATGAAGTGAGAAGGCTTTTTACAAATGCCAGGAGCTGAACTAGTAATTCCTAACTGTCCGCCTGAATCAGGCAATCGTTCAAGTATTGGAAGATTTGGATATTTCTATGCCTGCAATATACAATGGCTGGAGCCAGGCACGTTGTGAACACTCTGGGCAGAGCAGATAAGCCAAAGGGAAGTGCAGAACACTGATAGTGCATACAGCCTGCCCTGAAGCGTAAATACTTTCTGCATGACTCCCTTATGGGGATGTGCAGATAACCTTCTTTTAAGTCTAGAGTGACTAACCAGGCATCCTTGGCTAGCATAGGGAGAAGCTGTTGCTGGGTAAGCATCTTGAATTTTGGGACCACCAGAAAGGTGTTGAGGATTGACAGATCCAGGATTGGGTGTTAAGAGCCCTCTTTTCTGGCACCAGGAGAAGTCTGGAGTAGAAACCCTGCCCCTTTGTTGTACTGGAACAGGTTGAATAGCTCTGATATTGAGCAGGGAAAGCACCTGTTTTTGAGCCTCTGCCCACTGGTTTGGAGGGAGGTCTGGAAACCCGCTTGGGGATGGCAGTGAGTGGAAGTAGAATCTGTATCCCTGGGATACAATGTTTAGGACCCATCGGTCCTGAGTAATGAACATCCAGTTTTTTGCATGAAGGGCAGGTTTTCCTCCTAGGGGCACAAGTAATTGGGCAGGGCTGGGAAGGATAACTGATAAGTCATTGTGAACTTTTTCCATAAGGGGGTGGCTTACCACTCCCTGTTTTGGAAGTGGGAGCACTCCATTGTTCAGATCTCTGCATACCCTGAGACTGTATTCTGGGTGGCCTGTTTCCCCTGGGATTGGACTGAGAAGGCCTGGAAGGGGCTGGGAAGGACCAGTTTTTAGAAGGCCAATGCCTACTGAATATAGGTGGCTGCACTTGTAAGAATTCTTTAACAGTTTGCATAGATTTAGCTTGTTCTTCCATCTTTTTAACTATTACATCTGCTTTGGTACTAAACAAACGGTCCTGATTTAAAGCAGCGTCTAGTAATTTGATGTGACATGATCTGGCAAGGTTTGTTCCTTCAGCCAAGCATGCCTTCTCAGTACAGATCCCGTGACTGCAGCCTTGCAAGATGCTTCTAGGGCATCAAAGCTACACTGCAAAATATGCCTACTAACTTGGTTTGCAGAATGCAATAATTCTTGTAAATCTTTATTTTCTGCACCATCTGGAAGTAACACCATTTTTTGTTTGTTTAATTTCATAATATGTTGCTGGTACTTCAACATGTGTAAATGGCAATTCAATGCCCTGATGGCAAGAGTTGCAGATGTGTATACCTTCTTACCCCATCTGTCTAAAGCTCTGGAATCCCTGTCTGAAGGGGTAGGGTTTTTGGCTGTAGTAGCCCTAATGCTTTTAGGTCCTTGGGAAATGGTGTCTGGATCCGCATTAGGATTCTTAAAGAGAAATTTGTGAAAATCAGGTACTCTGTAGTACCTGTCAGGTTTTCTAGGTGCCGATGGTAAGGTATCTGGAGTAATTAGAAGTTATGTACTTACCATAACGTTCCATCTGAGTAGGTGGATTCATTTGTCTGCAACCTGTGGGTATGGATCCGATACCGGATCCGAACCGGCATGGTTTATCCAGCTATGGATCCGAGCTCCTAGCTCCTCCCCTCACCCATAATGCCCTGCTCTCCCTACATGACCTCAGATCGAGTTTGCCCTGCACCAACTACCCTAATAAAGGGTAACACATCCTATGCAGGAAACTAACAAGGCCAGGGGGATAGGAGGGCGGGATGGTTGCAGACAAATGAATCCACCTACTCAGATGGAACGTTATGGTAAGTACATGACTTCTAAATCTGAAGTAGGAGAATTCATTTGTCAGCAACCTGTGGGACAGAGTCCCCAGCTACCTGAATCTTGGGCGGCCATCATGGAAGGATATTCCGGAGCACCGCGGAGCCAAAGGATGCTCTACCTCTAGACGTGATGTCCAGCTTGTAATGAGAAATAAAGGTATGAGATGAAGCCCAAGTGGCTGCTGAACAAATGTCATCCAGAGGCACCCTAGACTTAAAGGCCGCTGAAGTAGAGACAGACAGAGTCGAATGAGCATGGACTCCCTCCGGTGCGGGCCTCCCAGAAGCTTGGTAAGCTAATAGAATACACTGAGAAATCCAGCGTGACAAGGAAACTTTGGAAATTGGCTTACCCAGATTGAATTTGGCAAAGGAAATGAACAATTGGTCGGATTGCCTATGACCAGCTGTCCTGCTAAGATAAAAACAAAACTGCTTGTGAACATCCAAGGAATGCAGCTTGTATTCACCTTTGTTCGGATACTTAGGAAAGAAAACAGGGAGGTTGATGGACTGATTAATGTTCGCTTAGGAAGAAAGGAGGGATTGATCCTGAGGCACACCCGGTCCGGATGGAAGACCAAATAAGGCGGTTTCATGGACAGGGCTTGAAGTTCAGAAACTCTCTTAGCTGAGGTAATGGCTACTAAAAATGCAGTCTTAAGAATTTTAGATCTACTGTGGCCGCAGGCTCGAAGGGGGGAGCGGTCAAGGCCTGAAGAACCAAAGAAAGATCCCACCGGGGAACCGTCTCTTTGACAGGGGGTCTAAGCAAAAAGGTGCCTTTTAGGAAGATTTTACATAACTTGGCAGACATAAGAGGCCCACAGTCATGACCAACATGGTAATGAGAAATGGCCGCTAGCTGAACTTTGACCGTAGAACTACTGGCGCCATCATTAAATAGAGTAGTAAGGAAGTCTAGAACCAAAGGAAGGGGAACCGTGAAGGGATCTAGACCTTGCCGCTCCACCCAAATGGAGAAACGCTTCCATTTACTGCGGTAAATTTTTCTGGTAGAGGGTTTATGAGCCGCTACCAGAATGGCCTTAACTGGGGACGAGATACCGGGAGTCCTGATTAGGAGTGGAACTGGAGCAGCAAGCAGTCAGCTTCAGGTTGTCCAGGTTCGGAGTTGGTAGGTTCGATGGGTGTGATATCAGATCCGGAATGGGATCTAGAATCCAAGGTGGATTCACTGAATGAGACCTTAAGTAAGGGAACCAGATCTGTCGAGGCCAGAATGGGGAAATGAGGATCATTCTGCACCCCAACCGAGAGGCTTTCTGAAGCACCTGGAGCATCAGAGGCAGAGGAGGGTATGCGTAAAGAAGACCGGGAGGCCAAGCATGCACCAGAGCTGCCTCGGGAATCCCTGGAGGTGGGATTAGAGCGAAAAAACTGTCGCACTTGGCGTTTAAGGGAGAAGCAAAGAGATCGCAACAGGGAGTCCCCCACCGTGCGAAGATATGTTCCGCTACTTGAGCATTGAGAGACCACTCGTACGGGGAGAGAATGGTGCGACTGAGCTTGTCCGCAAGGATGTTGGACCGACCCGGAATATGCGCTATGCGAGAAAGCGGTTGGTGGAGATCGCCCATTCCCACACTCTCATGGCTTCTCGACATAAAGGGTAAGACCTGGTTCCCCCCTGTTTGTTGATGTACCAGACCACCGACATGTTGTCTGACTGAATCGCAATTGTTCCCAGGGGAAGGAAGGCTTGAAGTGCTTGCAACGCCAAGAGCATCGCCCTCATTTCCAGAACATTGATATGCAGGGAGGTCTCTGAGTTGTTCCACGTGCCTTGGACCGTCCGGCCCGCAAAATGCCCCCCCCCACCCGAGGCGGGAAGCGTCCGTGGTCACTGTGGAGAGAGGGGGAGATGCACAAAAAGGGCGGCCTCTGTGGAGATCCGGGGAATGGAGCCACCACAAGAGAGACCGCTTGCAAGCCTTGCTGATTGCAATGGGGTGATGCAGGAGGAGAGAGAGAAATGACCATTGCACCTGAAGCGTCCACTGAAGTACCCGCATGTTCAAGCGGGCGAGCGGGAGAAGAGAAATCGCTGCCGCCATAGACCCTAGTGCCCTCAGGACCAATTCCGCAGGAACCGAGCTGGAGTGGAGGATGGCCCGCACCTGGAGTCGCAGATTCCGAACTCTGTCGGTTGTGAGAAAGGCCATTAACTTCCTCGTGTCTAACCTGGCTCCTATGAATTCTATTAACTGAGTAGGGACCAGGTTGGACTTTCCTACGTTTACCGTGATGCCTAGCCAGGGAGCTAGACGAAGAAAAGAGTCTCTTGCCAAGGATAGTAGATGCCTTGTTGGGGCGGTGAGAAGCCAGTCGTCCAGGTACGGAAAGACCTGCACCCCCTGAAGCCTCAGGTGGGCTGCAACTACTGCTAATATTTTGGTGAACACCCTGGTGGCTGTGGTGAGACCAAAGGGAAGGACCCTGAACTGGTAGTGATTGGCTCCCAGCCGGAAACGAAGAAAAGTACAGTTTTGTACCTACCATAAATGTAGATGTCCCAGAGGTATGCATCTGCAGTCCTAACAAATGGGTTGTCCTGCCTCAGGCAGCCCTTCGGTCGGCCGGATTCCAAAGTCTGGGTCTGGCCTCGGCTGATGTCGCACTTCACCCGACGTCATAGCTGCAGTTCAGCGGGTATAAAGGCATCAGCCGACGCCATTTTCCTCAGTGTTTCTTGCCCCAGATGCCAGGTGCCCTATAGGAAGGCTAAATTTGGATAAATGCAAATGTTTCCAAACAATAGAGAGCAAATAGAAATAAACATGTATATACATATATACAAACAAATACACCATAATAGATTCCCCCAGCTAGCTACAAGATGGGCAAATACCCTAGGAGTACCACAGAGGGGAAGGAGGGTGGGTAATCCTGACTGCAGATGCATATCTCTCGGACATCTACATTTATGGTAGGTACAAAACTGTACTATGTCCTTCAAGGATGCATCTGCAGTCCTAACAAATGGGTAGAATACCATAGCCAAACTGGGGGAGGAGGCACTAAGAGTTTATGGTGTAGTTAAGATCCCCTGCAAAACAGCAGTGGCAAAACCTGCTCAGGATCTGGAGTATAAAGGAAGATTATAATGCTTGGCAAATGTATGCACGGAGCTCCAAGTAGCAGCCTCTAAAATGTCTTTGGTAGCCACTCGTAAGAAAGCTGTAGTAGTGGCTGTAGCCCTTGTGGAGTGAGGTCTGATGTTTTCTGGAGTTGCCTTTCCATGAAAAGAGTAACAAAATCTAATGCAATTTCCTATCCATTTTGAGATTGTTTGTTTGGAAATTGCTTTTCCTTCCATTCCTGTTGCATATGCTATCAGAAGCTGGTCAGTTTTTCTATTGTTCTTGGTTCTGTCCAAGTAGTAGCGCAATTGTCTGTGCACATCAAAGGTATGCAGTAATCTTTCCCCCTTGTTCTGCGGGTTGGGGAAGAATGTTGGTAGGTGTACTGCTTGGTTTAAAGATACCCTGGAGACCACTTTTGGCATAAAGGTAGGATTAGTTCTCATGGACACTCTATCCTGATGGAAGATAAGGAAGGGTTGTACTGCCATCAATGCCTGTAATTCAGAAACCCTTCTAGCTGAAGTGATTGCAAGCAGGAATGCAGTTTTCCAAGATAAGTACTGTAATTCTGCTGTTGCTGCTGGTTCAAAAGGGGGAAGTGTCAACTTTTCTAACACAAAGTTCAAGTCCCATGTAGGCAATGGTGGTTTCCTTGGTGGCTTTACATTTTTAATTCCCCTCAGAAACTGCCTGAGTAGAGGTTGAGAAAAGACTGGAGGATCCATGTTGTATTGTGCTGAAATTGCTGATGCATGAATCTTAATGGAGGAGTAAGACAGGCCATTGTGGAAAAGCTCTGCTAAATATTCCAGGATGTTAGCTATGTTTGCCAATGATGCATCTACTCCTTTTGTTGTACTCCAAATGAGATATCTTTTCCATTTTGCTGAATAAGTTTTCCTTGTTGAGGGTCTGCGAGCCTCCAAGATAATGTCTTTAACCCTTTGAGATAATTCTGGGTTATGCTGTCTTATGTAATGTTCCAAGCAGCTAGCTGCAGTGTTTTCAAGTTTGGATGCAGGATTTTGACGTTGTTCTGTGTTAGCAGCAGAGATACTAGGGGTAGAGGCCATGCGGGTTCCCGAGACATACTCCTTAGTAGCGGATACCAATGTTGCCTCGGCCAGTCTGGAGCTACCAAGATGATCCTTGGGTGATCTTCTTTGATCTTCAGTAGCACTCTGTGCATCAAAGGAAGAGGTGGGAATGCATTTGCTGTCAGGTTTTCCCAACTGAAGGATAGGGAGTCCACCTTCCAAGCAAGTGGGTGGTATGTTCTTGTGCAGAATTTTTTCAACTGGTGGTTGTGTGGGGATGCGAACAGGTCTATTTCTGGTAGTCCCCATTTCCTTGTAATGGATTTGAAGATGTCTGGATGCAGCATCCATTCGTGGGCATCCGTGGTAGTTCTGCTTAAGATGTCTGCTAGAATATTTTCTTTTCCTGGCACAAATATGGCCTGGAGCTGAATGTTGAGGTTCAGGGCCACATTCCAAAGGTCCATTGCCATCCGGCATAGAGGATATGAATGTGTGCCTCCCTGTTTGTTGATATACCACATAACTGTGGTGTTGTCCATCCTTATCAGCAAATGACCCTGTTGAAGAAACGGTCTGAATGTCTGAATTGCCTGCTTTACTGCCAGCATCTCTTTTTGATTTATGTGTAGGTTCATCTGGTTTTGAGTCCATAAGCCTTGTATGCATTTGTCCACCATGTGTGCCCCCCAACCGAGGTCTGAGGCGTCCGTGGTGATAGTCTGGTTTGGGTGAGGCCTGTGGAAGGGCAGTCCTTTGTTCGATTGACAGGCCTGGGCCCACCACTGGAATTCTTGCTTCAGGCATGGAATTATTGGAATTTGGGTTTCTAAGCTGTGCTTGTGCTGAGACCACAAATTCCTCAGGTACCATTGCAACTTCCTCATATGTAGTCTGGCATGTGGAATCAATATTATGCAGGATGCCATGTAACCCAGGGCTTGCAGGATTTTCCTTGCTGTAAGCTGGTTCTGTGCTGTTAATGCCATGAAATAAGGTGGTAGTTGCTTCTGCTTTTCTGCTGTGAGGAATGCCATCTGGTTTGATGTGTCCAGTTCTGCACCCAAGAAAGTTATCCTTTGGGATGGGATCAGCCTTGACTTTTTTGTATTAACTGTGTATCCCAGGGCTTGTAGTAGGTGAATAACCTTTTTCAAATCTTTTGTTAATTTGTCTTTGCTGTCCGCTTGTAACAGGCAGTCGCCCAGGTATGGATAAATTTGAATTCCCTGAAGCCTGCAATGAGCAATTACTGATGCCAGGCATTTCGTGAATACTCTGGGCACAGTAGATAAGCCAAAAGGCAATGCTGAGAATTGATAATGCTCTGATCCTGCAAGAAATCTGAGGTATCTTCTGCAATTTGGTTGTATGGGGACGTGCAGGTATGCCTCCTTGAGATCCAGAGTCACCAGCCAAGACTCCTTGCCCAGCATGGGAAGAAGTTGCTGTAGGGTCAGCATCTTGAATTTTGGAACAATAAGATATGTGTTCAGAGCGGACAGGTTGAGGATAGGTCTCCATTGGTTTTCCTTTCTTGGTACCAGGAAAAGCCTGGAATAAAATCCTTGTCCTTGTTCCATAGCTGGTACCTTTTCTATAGCTCTCATCCTTAGTAAGTGGTCTATTTGCTGTAGAGCGTTTGTCTTTTGGTTTGGAGGTAGGTTTGGCATTCCTCTCTTCCTTGGAAGAGTATGGAAGTGAAACCTGTAGCCTTTGTCTATTGTCTGCAAAATCCATTTGTCTCCTGTAATGCAATGCCAATTTACTGAAAATAAGGCTAACTTTCCGCCTAAGGGTGCTTCTAGTTGTTCCCTGGTAGGCGGTTTCAGAGCCAAGTCACTGTGATTGTCCTGTGGAAGTGGTAGTGGCTGGATCTGTGGCAGTACTTCTCTGGCTGTTAGGCTGCCACTGACGACCCCTGTAGGCACCTCTGGATTGACCTCTGCCCCTTGGGCGTCTATTTCTGCTTCTCTGTGCTCTGGTGGTGTCTGGAAAGGACCAATTCTTGGAAGGCCAGTTCCTACTAAACCTCGGAGGCTGGACCTGTAAGAAATCCTTGACTGTCTGGACAGATTTAGCTTTTTCTTCCACCTTCTTCAACACTTGCTGTGCAGGGGAACCAAACAAACTGTGCTTTTCCATGGGAGCATCTAGAAGCTTGGACTTTACATGGTCTGGTAAGGATTGCTCTTTTAACCATGCATGCCTTCTGATCACTGTACCAGTCATAGCTGATCTAAAGGAAGCCTCCAGTGCATCATAGCCGCATTTTAAGGAATGATTACTGACCTGCTGAGTGTTATGTACCAAATCCTGAAGGGACTTACGGTCTAAAGGCTCAGGTGAGGACAGTTTTTTAGTTAGCTGATCTAACAGGAATTCCTGATACTGAATCATGTGGAATTGACAGTTTAAGGCCCTGGCCGAAAGAGTAGCAGAAGTATACACTTTTTTACCCCATCTCTCTAAGGCCCTAGATTCTCTTCCAGAGGGGAGGGGGTTTTTGGTAGAGGCAGCTGCTACAGCTTTGGGGCCCTGTGAAATAGTTTCAGGATCTGCAATAGGAGCCTTATACAAGTGATAATGTGTGTCCGGAACCCTGTAGTATCTGTCGGGCTTAGCAGGGGCCGGAGGAAGAGAGTCAGGAGCAGTACAAGCATCATTAAATGCATCATCCACAACTGTAAGTACTGGAGGAATGGCTAAAGGCCTATGCTGTGGCAAATGTAAAAAGGTCCTAAGCCTTTTTCTAGAGTCTGAGAAATCCTGGCCCTGCCATTGAAATTGTTCCCTCATAGCATGCAAGGTTTCCCCAAAAGAAAATTCCTCAGGAGGAGAGGCAGAAGGGATGGAGTCTTCTGCATCTGAGTCCTCATATGGAGAATAAGGGCCTTCTGGGGGATTTGTATTGTCTGAATCATCAGAGGAGTAATCAGTAGAAACTGGCTCGGGGGGCTCTGCTCTAGGCCTCTTCTCTGGAGGGGGGTGAGAGGCCCTGTCAGGGTGAGGCTGGGATCCCCTGATCAAAGAAATGAGATCCTCTGCTAGACTAAGCATTTGAGTACTAGAGCTAGGCCTGTGAGAGGGGGTTTTAGCAGGCACGGCCTTTGTTGATTTAGCTGCTTTAGCCCTGGCAAAAGCCTTAATTGACATGGATGCAGGAGGCCTAGCAGCTCCACGTGCAGGAGTAGATATATCTAAGGGGATAGTATCTGATAAATCCTGAGACCCTGTAAGAGTAGGGGGAATTTCCGTAGCAGATTCAGCCATGCTGGATGAGGCCTCAGTTGTAGGAGGCATGCTTTCGGCCGAAGGAAGAACTGCGGACTCTGTTTCGGCCGAAACCGAGACACTCGCGGTTGGCCCAACCGCTGTTTCGGCGGAAACCGCGGACCGCGAGTGTCGGTCCTTTTCCTTACGCTTTTTAGCTAATTGTGAAGTCGGAGTCTCCGACGGCATGTTATAAGCAAAAGCGGAGCCGAAAAACTCCTCTGCAAACTCCGACCGACGTCTAAGTGTCCGTCGGTTGAAGGAAACACAGGCTAGACAAGCTGCTACGTCGTGATCTGGGCCTAAACAAGGTAGGCAGTAAGAGTGGAAATCTTTATGAGGTATTTGTTTCCCACAAGTTAAACAGTTATTCACTTTTTCTGACATCGGCTGAGGCAAGAAAGAGTCTCCAACGGGGTACTTAGCTTTTAGAAGTCTTCGGTAGTAGCAATCTCTGGTTCTGACCGACCGCACTTGCGAACAGCTTCTGCTTCGGGCCACGCGCAAGAAAGACTGAGGAAAATGGCGTCAGCTGATGCCTTTATACCCGCTGAACTGCAGCTATGACGTCGGGTGAAGTGCGACATCAGCCGAGGCCAGACCCAGACTTTGGAATCCGGCCGACCGAAGGGCTGCCTGAGGCAGGACAACCCATTTGTTAGGACTGCAGATGCATCCTTGAAGGACATCCTCCTGGATCGTCTGTCCATTAGTATGTGGTAGTACACATCCTTGAGGTCTATAGAGCACATCCAGTGATTCTCTCCTAGAAGGCGGAGGATGGATTGTAGAGTGACCATCCGGAACTTCTCCTTGGGAACTGCCAGGTTTAATAGGGACAGGTACAGAATGGGTCTTAGGTCCCCGTCTTTTTTGGCACTAAAAAGAACCTGGAGTAGAACCCTGATCCGATCTGGTCTGGGGGGACGGGCTGGATGGCTCTTTTCCTCAGCAGATGGCCAATTTCTGCTGAAGCGGCCTCCCTCTGATCGGGTGGAACGTCGGGGAGGGATTTTAATTTTGGGACGTGAAGAAATGGGATTTTGTAGCCTCTGGATATAATCTGGAGAACCCAGCGGTCTGATGTTATGGACTCCCATGCCGCTAGGTGCTCCGAAAAATATCCCCCGACTGCCTCTAGAGTGGAGCAGTCGGGCAACCCCTCAGCGTTGCTGCGTGGGCCGTTCAGAGAAAGGTTCTCTGGACCCAAAATTCCTAGGAGCCCCTCTGCCCCTAGGGCAGCGTCCTCCCTGTCCTCCTCTGCCACGGAAGGACTGGTTGTCCGAGAGGGTTGGGATTGCTGCGACTTCCAGAACCACATCTTCTTCTGGCCCTTTTGGTCCCTAGAGTAGGACCTCTGGGGCACAGAGGAGCGGACTCCGACGGCAGACAGCGTCTTCCCGTCCTTCTCGCTCTGGACCAAGGTGTCACGAACAGTCTTGCCAAAAAGGGCAGAACCGTCAAAGGGGGCGTTCGCGAATGACGCCTTGAAGGGCTCTGTGAAATCGCAATGGCAGAGCCAGGCCTGGCGTCTTGTGACTAGGCCCACTCCTGCAGCTCTAGCGGCTCCCTCGATAGCATGGGAAAGTAACCACATAGAGGTATTGGTCACGGAACGAAGAGTGGCCATACGGGTGGAGTGCAAAAGTTTGTCCTCCTCCGACATGGACTCTGGGGGGCATGCAGCGTACTCTTTGATAAGATCGCGCTGCATCCTAATGACATGTGCCAAATAGTTCTCACTGAGAAGGTCGCTGAACTAAACATTCGCTTCCCCAAGCGGTCCATCATCCGAGACTCCTTGCTCGGGGGATGGACTGAGGGACTCTCCTGAGTGAGTTCCCTCTTAGTGGCTGCCGCCGACAACATGGCATCTACAGGGGGTCCCTTGCTCCAGTGGGCACGGTCAGCAGGGGGGATAAGAATCCTGTCCGGCCTATTGGGGATTGGCTCCATGGTGTCCGGTTCCTTCCAGCCCTGGTGGTAATAAGGTCCACCAGGGGGTCGGCAGGAGGGGACACCCAAGAGGCAGATGGGCCAGTTTCAAATGCCTCCAAGAACACGGACTCGTCCGAGGAAGACTTTGGGGCAGACCACCCACCTCTTATACGTAACATTTCCATGATGTCTCCAAAGGAGACATCCTCAGGGGGTGATCTTCGGGAGCCTTCCCCTTCCTCCAAGTCCGTGTCTTCAGTTAAAGACTCGGGGGAGTCTATGTGCCTCCTCTTACACGTGTGCTTGCGAGGTGCTTCCTCGGGGGGGGCTGTTCGAGGAGCCCTCGCCAGCGGTGTCCAGTTCCAAAGGAACTGCTTGGGGCAGTGAAACGGGCTGTCTCAGTGGCCAGGTGACGGAAGCCTGACCCAGAGCAGATGGAGAGCGGGACAGAGCCGAAGCAAGGGCCGGGGGTCCGGATGCCCTCAACAGAGCCCTCTCCACTACATCAAAAGCCGAGGGGGAGCCAGCCTCGACCAAAGGATCCGAAAGTCGGCTCCCCCTCGGATCCGAGGGACCAGTGCGCTCCGACACGGACGGCTCCGAAGGCACACTGAGTCCCTCGGATCCGAAGCTTGGGCCAAGGCTCCGAGAGGGCGGATCCGACAAACTCGAGGGCAGGGTCGGATCCGAAGTACCCAGTACTGTCGGCGTCGACCCATCCCCGGCTCCGAGCCCGGGTAGCGGGTCGGAGAAGGAGCTATGGGCTTGAAAAATGGGGTCGAGCTCCCGGGAGGCAGGAGCACTCCCATCTGCATCTGGGCCTGGATGAACCTTCACATTATCCGGTCCAGATCAGCGTCTGAGAGGCTGTAGGTAGACCTCGATGAGGCTACCGAGGTAGGCCTTGAGTGCCTCCTCGATAGCCTCGAAGGAGGTCGGGTCTCCTCCTCCTCAGGCCCCGGTGAAAAACATGGGGACCGGAGCCGAGGAGGAGGAGAGCCAGCAGCCAGAGAGGCCGGAGGAGAAGCCAGCCGGGCGGGCCGAGACGGAGGTCTCGCCCGCCGCCAGGTGCTTCTCTCCGGTCCTTCTTCCTAGCTTCCCTCTCCTCCGAACCCGTAGAGGGAGTTTGAATCCCGGGAGGAGGAGGGGGAGCAGGCAAGGCAGCAACCGCAGAAGCAGCCACTACCAAAGGGGCGGGGGCTGAAGCCGAGTCCGGGGGTAAGAGACCTGCCAAGACCAGCTTCGACCTCCGCTTCTTCAATGCCCTGGGGTTGAACCCTGCACAGATTGAACACCCAGAAGTGAGGTGTTCAACCCCAAGGCATCGAACGTACCGAGTGCGGCCATCAGCAGGGGATAGCTTATGGCCACACTCGGAGCATTTTGAGAAGATTGCCTTTGGGGCCTCAGACATACTAACTTTTTTTTTTTTAAAGAAAAAAATTAAACTAACACACACACCGAAGGCCCCAAAGAAAAACACACACTCATACTAGCTACGCGCCAGAGAGGGGAGGGTACACAAAAATAAGTTAACTTAACCCAAAAATACTATAAATAGGAAGGGAACCTAACACTTTCACACAGTTAAAGGATTTTTAAACAGAAATAACCCTTATAAAATAATGAAAAAACCACTTAGCTTATGGAGCTCGAAATCTAGGCTGTCACCATGAACGCGGCAAACTAGATCTGAGGTCATGTAGGGAGAGCAGGGCATTATGGGTGAGGGGAGGAGCTAGGAGCTCGGATCCACAGCTGGATAAACCATGCCGGTTCGGATCCGATATCGGATCCATACCCACAGGTTGCTGACAAATGAATTCTCCTACTTCAGATGAATGGATTCCATGAAGACATCATCTACAATATATCCAGGACAGGAGGTATAGCTAGAAGCCTGTGCTGAGGCAACTCTAAAAATTCTCAGAGTCTCTTTTTGGACTGAGGGTAGCCCTGGCATTCCCAACAGAAATGCTCTCTTAAAGTATGCAAGGTTTCACCAAAAGAAAAATCCTCTGGAGGGGAGGCAGAGGGAATGGATTCCTCCGCATCTTAATCCTCATAGGTTAAGGGTACGTCTTGGTAATCAGAAGGGTCAGAGTCATCGGACTCCTGGTCACTAGAAACAGAATGAAACCCAATCCTTTGTCTTTTAGTAGGGGAAGGCTGGCTTCCCCTAATTTGGGTAACAAGGTCTTCATCCATTCTAAGCATTTGTTTTTGAGGCACTGGAGCTTCAGCATGCACTTTGATCATTGGTTTTCTAGGCGTAGTGCATACTTTGGGCCTGAGAAACTTGGTAGTTTTAGCTAAAAACGAAGTTGTCGGTTTAATGCAAACATCGGTAGGTCGGCATACACCCTCAGAAGCCAGTGCTTGCACAGCGGCTCCGGACCCATTCAAGGTAGAGACATACGCAGGTTCCATAGTCGAAGAAGCATCTCTCAGCATACCGGACTCCGAATGGGTCTCAGCAGAGGCCCGCGAATCTGTAGAAGCAGGAGTCAGGGGCTGCGAAGGCGCCTCACTGAGTACCGGTGGACTAGCGACTAGCTTAACGGAAGTGTCGTCGATAGTTTTGGACCTATGCAGTCTGTCTGTCTTTATCCTTATGTTTTTTCAGATCATTGGAAGTCGAATGGCTTACTGAAGCATTTCAGAATACGGAGAACGACAGCGAAAGAATTTAGTGACAAAAATAGCCCGACAATGAATGGTTTGGGCATGAAACAAGGCACAAAACCTACAGCGAGGGACGTCGTGGTCTGGGTCGAAGCAGGTGACGCAGTAAGAATGAAAATCTCTGCGAGGTATTTGCTTTCCACAGGCAAGACAATTGTTAACTTCTTCTGACATTGGTTAGAGCAAGAAAAAAGAATCCCCAATTGGGGAACTTAGCTTTAGAAGACATCAGGTTTGAAACTCGAAAAATGAAAATTTCAGGTAGTGGCCGACAGGCACTTGCGAACATGCATCTGCTTCGGGCTCCTTCCTGGCAAGAAAGACTGATGTAATAGCATCGGCTGCCTGTTTTATACCCCTGACATCATGGAAGAATCGACAGCATCCAACGCAGAAATCCCAAGACTCTGGTATTCAGGCAGAATGAGGGCTACCTGTAGGCAGACAACACAAGTGTGATGACTGCAACAGTGAAACACGAAGAACATCTCTTTAACCTTGCAATTAAATGTCTCCTTTGAGTTCCCCAAACGATAAGTTCTTAGGCTGAAGGCAGACAAAACTGGGTCATCTGAATCAATGAAAGATTATGAAGGGAAGTGTTCTGCATAAAAGAGATCATCTATATCTTCAGAGTAGGAGTCCTCCTGGGGAAAGACATCACTCCTTTTACCAGGAGAATCTTCTGGAACAGGCATTTTTGGCTTGCTGGGTCCCCACATTTCATGAAATTCATTAACTCCTGGCCCAGGCTTAACTAGATTCTGTGCACCAGTCTAGGTAGATGAGGGCTGAGGAAAGATAATTGGCTTTATGGGTTTGGGTGTCGAGGGTTTTCAAATAAAGGCCTCCAGATGTGGTCAGATGGCTTTGATCTATATCCAGTTCCCTGGGATTTCATCACATATGACTACCAAGGGAGTACCAACATATCTCTTGGTTACTAACACTAGGACATCAGAAGCAGAGGCCTGCAAAGCAGCTTTGGGCCCAACCAATGTCTGTGTCGTACTTGTCACTGTGGTGTAGCCTTCCACTATGACAGCCTCATCAGAGATCATGCCAGAGGGCTCAGGCCTGGTGGTCGTCAGACCAGGGGCTGCAAAGGCTCCTCACCCAAGCTGTTGATGGAAGACCTGACTGCGGATGTGGAAGACTCTCCATCATCTACAATGTCCTACTTCTTTCAGTTTCTTAGGGAACCAGCTGAAGCTGAGATGTGAGATGAAGCGGATGGCGTTTGGTCTGCAGACTCCATGTGGACTGCAAGAACTTCAAGTCCTACGCTTCAGAAATTTGGAACAAAACCTAGCACAATTGTGACAACATAGAAATATTGTGCTGAAACCCTATGCAAAACAAACAATACAAATGGAAATCTTTATATGTGGGATTTGTTTTGTACACTTCAGACAGTTACTAACCTTTTTAAACATTAATTAGGAGAAAACTTCCCCAACAGGGAACTTATCTGAAAATAGATTGGAGAGAACTCTGGAAATTCAAGTTGACTGAAGGGATGTGAGCTTTAGACAAATGGAATAGAGCACTGGACTGCAGAGCTAGAAAAACTGAAGATAACATGGATGGATGTGGCAAATCTGGGCCAGATGCAGTTTCTGCATGGTAGGAAGATCCAAGAATTAGCACTGAAACAATGAATATGAAGAAAGTACAGTTTTGCACCTACCATAAATGTAGATGTTCGAGTGTAAACCCTGCTGCAGTCATCACACTTGGGTTATCCTTAATATATTTTACTTGTTGCTCATAATGTCAGTTACATATAGTTATTTGTGTGTAGGATGAATGTAAATATATATGTCAAAAATATAAATATATATGTCAGATGTACGCATATATATATATATATATATATATATATATATATATATATATATATATATATATATATACACACACACACACACACATTTTTTACATCATTTAGTGATTTTTTATATATATGTATGTTACTTAGAACTGTGGCTTCATATATATACATTTTTAGAATTACGTTTTATTTTTCTAAATAGGTAATAAATAGCTATATAAAGTTTTATAAATTCATATAATTCAGACATTTTTAAAAGAAATTATGGTATATATGTAATGATAGATTTTATATGTGTCTCAAGACATTTGTTTAATATATATTCATATTTAATATACTTCCTGTTATAACAGTATAATATCAATAGACTCATTTTGAATAGGAGTCCTACGTTGCCCTTTTATTTTAAGATGTTTCTTAATTGATAGATTGATTACTTAATTGTTTAATGATTTAATCATGATTTAAGTTTTTGTATAAAAGATAGCAATGATTTAGTATGTTTAAGATCTGAAGAAGCGTACTTCTAGTACGTGAAAGCGCTTATCTACTGTTATTAAAGGAAGTTTTACAATTTTATTCTGCCTTTACGTTCATGTGGTGAGTCTTACAGTATATTTTCTGTACTTGGGTTATCCTGTCGTCAGGCAGTCCTGCAGTCGGCTGGAATTCCAAAGTCTTGGTCCGGTGTCGGTTGCTGTCGCTTCTTCCCTGACGTCAGTGCGCCAAGGGTATATATAATGCAACCAACGCCATTTTCTTCAGTTTTTCTTGCCCCAGATGTCAGGTGCCCCCAAAAAGGTGGTCAGTAATTAGTACCAAATTGAGTAAACTTGCACAAACACAAAATCCCTTCAGCTATAAGCAAATACATCAGGAAGGTATTGAAGAGATTTAGCCAGTAGGTCAGAGGGGATGGAGGGAGGGTAACCTGGACTGCAGCAGGGTTTACACTCGAACATCTACATTTATGGTAGGTACAAAACTGTACTATGTTCATAGTGTTACCCTGCTGCAGTCATCACACTTGGGTAGAATCCCAAAGCTAAGGATGGGTGAAGGTATCATAGAGGGTTAGAGGAGGATAGAAGGCCCTGCAGGACTGCAGTGGCGAAGCCCACCCTGGTCTTAGAGTAAAGTGGTAAGTGATAGTGTTTGGTAAAGGTGTGCGCTGAACTGCAAGTTGCAGCTTCCAAAATCTCCTTGGTTGGAACCCACCTGAGGAAAGGCTGTAGAAGTAGCTGTTGCCCTGGTAGAGTGGGGCCTAATCGTAGCAGGAACCGGTTTTCCATGATGGGTATAGCAAAAATGTATGCAATGACCTATCCATTTGGAACGGGTTTGCTTTGATATAGCCTTCCCTTGAGAAGCTGTAGCATAGGATACAAAGATCTGGTCAGATTTTCTGAAAGCCTTAGTTTTGTCCAAGTAGTAACGAAGTTGCCTGTGAATGTCCAAGGAATGCAGGAGTCTCTCACCTTTGTTCTGTGGATTTGGGAAGAAGGTGGGTAAGTGGATGGTTTGATTTAAAGCCACACTGGAAACCACCTTAGGCATAAAGGAAGGATTAGTTCGTAGAGAAACTCTGTCTTGATGAAAAATGAGGAAAGGTTCCACTGCGATTAGTGCCTGTAGCTCTGAGACTCTTCTAGCTGAGGTTATTGCTAGCAGCAGGGCAGTCTTCCATGATAGGAACTGAAGATCTGCAGAGAAGGCTGGTTCAAAGGGAGGTAGCGTTAGTTTTTCCAGAACAAAATTGAGGTCCCATGTTGGTGTAGGTGCTCTCCTGGGTGGTCTAATGTTTTTTGCCCCTCTGAGGAACTGCCTTAGAAGTGGATGTGAAAATAAGGGTGGATCCATGTTGTAGTGGGCCGAAATAGCTGAAGCATGGATTTTAATGGAGGAGATAAAGTCCTTTGTGCAACATCTCATTTAAATACTGTAGAATATGAGGCATGTGAGGCTGAATTGTGTCTTGGCCTTTAGCTTGGTTCCAGGCACAAAACCTTTTCCATTTGTCCGAATAAGCCTTCCTGGTGCTTGGCCTCCTAGCTTCCAGAATAACATCCATAACTGCTTGGGAAAGAAGAACTGGCTGGATGCTTAGTTGATTTGCCATGCAGCCAGATTTAAGGTTTTGAGCTGGCTGTGAATAATCTGATTGTTTTGTTGTGTGAGTAAATGGGAAATTTGTGGTAATATCCATGGTGGGCCGTAGGCCATATTCCTCAATAACGGGTACCAGTGCTGGCATGGACAGTCTGGGGCTATGAAAATCAGTCGTGGTCTCTCCTTTTTGACTTTCAGAAGTACCTTTGTGAGGAGAGGCAATGGAGGGAAGGCATACACTGTCAGGTTTTTCCAACTGAAAGAGAGTGCGTCCACTTTCCAAGCTTGATGGTGAAGTGTCCTTGTACAAAATTTTGTTAGTTGATAGTTTTGGGGGCTGGCAAACAGGTCTATGTCTGGAAGGCCCCATTTTTGAGTTATCATTGTAAATACTTGTGGATCTAGTTTCCACTCGTGGGGATCCATGATGTTTCTGCTGAGGTCTTCTGCCAATGTATTCTTCTGTCCTGGCAGGAATTGAGCTTGTAACTGAACTTGGTAAGCCAGAGCTGTGTTCCATAAGGTCATTGCTTGCCTGCACAGAGGGTAGGAGTGAGTACCCCCTTGTTTGTTTATGTACCACATTACTGTGGTGTTGTCCGTCTTTATTGTCAGTTGTCCTGGATGTAATAGATCCTTGAAGGCTGTCAGAGCTTTCTGTACAGCTAGCATCTCTTTTTGATTGATGTGCAGATTCCTTTGATCTGCAGTCCATACGCCTTGAATGCACTGTCCTGCCATGTGAGCCCCCCCCCAGGCGTAATTTGATGCATCTGTTGTGCTAGTTTGCCTGGCTGGGGGCAAGGTGAAAGGCTGACCCTTGTTGTGGTGACATGCCTGTGACCACCATAGAAACTCCTGTTGTAGGCAGGGAATGAGAGATATCATTGTGTCCAAGCTGTGGCTGTGTTGAGACCATACGCTTTTTAGGTACCACTGTAATTTCCTCATATGCAGCTTTGCAAATGGTATTAGTAGTATGCAAGATGCCATGAAGCCCAAGGCCTGCAGAATTTTTCTTGCAGTTAATTGGGCCTTTGTTGCCATTGTTTTGAAATATTGAGTCAGTTGTAGTTGTTTGTCTGGCATCAGATAAGCCTTCTGGGCCGTTGTATTCAAGCTGGCACCCAGGAATGTCATATTTTGTGAGGGTACTAGTTTTGACTTCTTTTCGTTTACTGTGTACCCTAGGCAATTTAGTAGAGGTTTCACAAAGGCCAGATGATGTAAGACAATGTCCTTGCTTTCTGCTTGGATGAGGCAGTCGTCCAGATATGGGAATATTTGAATTCCTGTTTGTCTGCAGTATGCAATTACCGGTGCCAGGCATTTTGTGAAGACTCTGGGCGCAGTAGATAAGCCAAAGGGCAGTGCAGGGAATTGGTAATGGGTTGAACCTGCAATGAAACGGAGGTATCTTCTGCAACTTTGTCTGATAGGGACATGCAGGTATGCCTCCTTGAGGTCCAAAGTTACTAGCCATGCCTCCTTGCCCAACATGGGAAGAAGCTGCTGTAGTGTTAGCATCTTGAATTTGGGTACTTGTAAGTGTTTAGAACTGAAAGGTCCAGAATTGGTCTCCAGGCATTGTCCTTTCTGGGCACTAGAAAGAGTCTTGAGTAAAATCCTTGACCTTGCTCTTGAGTAGGTACCAGTTGAATGGCTCTCATGCCCATGAGAGCTGTAATTTGTTTTTGTGCCTCTGCCCATTGATTTTGTGGCAGGTTTGGCATTCCTCTTTTCACTGGCAAGGTGTGAAAATGGAATCTGTATCCTCGTAAAATTATGTCTAGGACCCATTTGTCCTTTGTGACAATGTGCCAGTTGTCTGAAAAAAGTGCGAGTTTTCCTCCCAAGGGGGCTGCCAAGAGAGTGTTGCTTGGCCAGATGAGGTGCAAGTCATTGAGTTTGCCTTCTGGTAGATTGGGACCCGTCTTCTCCTCCCTTCTGTGTTGTAGTGCCCCATTGGCGAGGTTTGTATTGGGCTTGTGGTTGTCCTCTGCCCCTTGGGTGTCTGTATTTACCCCTCTGTGGTCTGTCAGTGGCTGGAAAGGACCAATTTTCTGTTGGCCAGTTTCTGCTGAAGCAAGGGGGCTGTACCTGTAGGAAATCTTTGACCGTCTGCATAGATTTTGCCTTATCCTCCATTTTCTTTAAGACGACTTCTGCTTTAACTCCAAAAAGAACATCCTGCTGTAAGGGAGCATCTAGAAGTTTTGCTTTAACATGATCAGGCAGAGTTTGTTCCTTTAACCAAGCATGCCTACGTATAACAGACCCAGCTACAGAGGCTCTCAAAGAATCAAAAATCAAACCCAAGTATGTATTGCCCACCTGTTGTTCAGCATGCAAAGAGATCCTGCATTTTTTTCAAATTCAGATGTTGAGGAGAGGTGGACATTCTTGCTTTAACTGAGAGATTAGGGAATTGCTGATACTTAAGCCGAAGACTTCAAAAAAGCTAAGTACCCCGTTGGGGACTCTTTCTTGCCTCAGCCGATGTCAGACAAAGTAAATAATTGTTTAACTTGTGGGAAACAAATACCTCATAAGGATTTCCATTCCTACTGCCTTCCTTGCTTAGGCCCAGACCACGACGTATCGGCCTGTTCAGCCTGTGCTTCCTTCAACCGACGAACGTCGGTCTGAGTTTGCAGAGGAATTTTTTGGGTCCAGTTTTGCATATAAAATGCCGTCGGAGACTCCGACATCGCATTTGGTGAAAAAACGGAAGGACAAGGACCGACTTTTTCTGACATCGGTCTGAGGCAAGAAAAGTTTCCCCAACGGGGTACTTAGCTTTACAGAAGACTTCGGTCTGAAATTCGAATTCGAAAATCTCAGTAGTCGGCCGACCGGCACTTGCGAACTGCTTCTGCTTCGGGCACCGCGCGGCAAGAAAGACGGAAGAAAATGGCATCGGTTGCATTATATATACCCCTGGCGCACTGACATCAGGGAAGAAGCGATAGCAACTGACGCCGGACCAAGACTTTGGAATTCTAGCCGAATGCGGGACCGCCTGATGACAGGATAACCCAAGTGTGATGACTGCAGCAGGGTAACACGATGAATATCCTCAATTTTTCTCTCTCTCCAAATTTCTTGCTAGGGGAGGGAGAGGAAGAAGCTGTAGTAGCAGGGTGAAGCATACCCCTTATAACCAACTTGACCCATCTCTCATTAAGTGCACAAGGGACAAAAGCAGCACACGCTTGGCAAGCTGTCCTCAGATGGGCTGCTCCCAAGCAATAAAGGATACGATTCAATGGAGTTCTGTTGACCACAGTCCCCACATGATGGTTGCAAATGATACCTGGATAGAGATTGTTAGAGCAGGGCATTGTGGATAGAGGGGGGCAGAGCTCTTCGACTGAAGATTCTGAAATAGTTGGCATCAGATAAGAGTTAGATTCAATAACCCACAGGTTGAGACTGGACAAAAAACACATTGTATCTTAGAAACACACAACTTTTATCTCAAAGTGATGTTTAAGGGAAGGTAGAATTGAGCAATTTATGTAATGTTGGACTAAACGATAGTTAATAAAAAACAAAACACGTATGCGATGTACATATGTAAATGAAAAAAGTGTCAACATGGTCAGTCTTTTCTATTAATGCATGTGTGCCTATGTCTTAAGTGATACTTTTTTAACACTTTTATTAAATAAATTATATGCAGAAAAAAGGAAGAATGGAGGGAGGGTGCAGCTACTGCAGCAGTGAGGAATTCGAACATCTACTGTTATGTCAAGTACAACTTTCATAAATGTACTAGGCTCATCATTCTCACTGCTACAGTAGCCTACGGGCAATATGGTAATATGGGTAGCTACATGGGCAGAGTACTACAGCTTATCCATCCTGGAAGGAGGAAGGATTAGGATCTATAAGCTCCTGAGTATGGCCCTAGCAAAGCCATTTCATGTACCTGTTCAAAGAATCCAATAATGTGTAATGCTTTGTAAAAGTATGCAGTTAAGACCCAAGTAGCTGGCTCTAAAATGTTTCTAAAGTACGCACTTCTCCAATATGTTATCAAAGATGACAAGGCTGTAAGTAGAATGTGCCTTGATTCTGCCTGAACAGATTTACCATGGTGAGAATAACAAAAAGCAATAGCAAAGTACAACCACCTTAAAGAAAACAATCCTGCGAGAAGGAATTAAGGAGTATTTTTGACTGCTGATATGAAAGTCCAGGCTGAGAAGGATATTTGGAAATATATGAATGCTCTGCAGTCTGAAATGAACTATCACTTGGACATTTTGTTAAACCCTTGGAGCTATAGTTAAAGGGTAATGCAAAAAAATGATTATGTAAGACAGACACAAAATTTGTGGAATCCTCTGAACTCTGTGGAAATAGGGATGTGATGAGCATCTTTTAAGTCTAAAGTTATCCTGAAACCTAGAAGGGGAATGAGACGCAACATACTCTAAGGATAACTTTTTGAACTTTGATACTTTCACAAACAAGTTGAGAAAGGATAGGTCAAGTACTGGTCTCCAAAGGGGAGACTTTTTTGTCAGCAGAAACATTCCGTAATAGAAGCCTTCCCCATTTCGTTTTGAGGCATATGGTGAAGAACCCAAGGAAAAAGTCTATCTGGTTCAGAGGATTGGAGGAGGATTCTTGCAAAGGAGGTATATCTATCCAATGCCATTTGTAACCCTCTTGAACCACTCTCAGATTCCAACTGCCTGAAACAATCTGTTGCCAAAGAGGAAAAATGAGAACCAGTTTCTGTGACAAATTTAAAGGGGAAGAGGTATTGGAGAAAAAGATGCTGCCACAGTCACTCTGAGGTAAATACCTATCCTTTTTCTGAAAGATCCCTACTTTTTGCTGGACGACTCCTGCCATTTATTTTAGATCATGACCTGCTGGAACTTACTAGGATTGCTTTTCTTGCTTTTTAGAAGGAAACAAAACAAACAGATTTTTTTAGAAGATTCTAAAAGGGTCTGAAAAATCTTCAAGCAAACTGTTTCATTGCCTATGTAGCAGAAGGCCCAAATACAACTGCCCTACCCAAAGGAGAATTCAAAATGTTTATAAGTTATGTACTTACCATAATTTGGCATCTGTGTTGCCCATTTTCATTCTTCCTCACAAATGGGTCTAAGAGTTGATGCTCAGATCTTATTCGGCCGCATCTACAAGACTTCTGATCCTAAACTTGAGATCCTCCCTCTACCCATAATGCTCTATTCCAGCCCCAACTCCTCAGATCAAGTTTGCTGCCTTACTCCCCCACTGCGTTACAGACAGAGAACAGACTTGAGAAAACATTGAGGCTCAAACCAGCAATATCATCCAAAAATCCTTCTAGGAGTGACAGGACCAGGGGATGGTTAGGAAAGAAGGTGAAGAAGAATGAAAATGGACAACACAGATGCTAAGTTATGGTAAGTACATAACATCCAAATCTGATGTCCTTTTCATTCTTCCTCACAAATGGGTCAGTGTCCACAGCTAAAAAAACTCTCGGGAGGCCTGCAAGGAGGAAGGCCCTCAAGGAAGGGCATGTCGGAGGACTGTCGAACCAAAGGAAGCTCTGCTTCTTGAAACAATGTCTAGTTTGTAATACGTAACAAAGATATGAGTCTTTGACCAAGTGGATGCAGCACAGAGGTTGTCAACAGAAGTTCCTGAGAACAAAAGCAGATGACGTGGCCACAGATCTAGTGGAATGAGTTTTAGGTGGACGAGGCAACTTGAAACCTTTTTGAGAATAAATAAGCAAAATGTAATTAGTACTCCATCTGGCCAGAGTAATTTTGGAAACTGCCTGACCCAAGCGGTTAGGGAAAAAAGATACAAATAGCTGAGATTTCCTGTACTGTTTTGTTCTGTGAAGATAAAAACGTTATAGTCTGTGAACATCAAGCAGGTGCAGCATATATTTGCCCTAATTACTACAGTTTGGAAAGAAAACTGGTAACCGTATGGACTGGTTAATGTTAGTCTCTGTAGCCAGTTTAAGCAGAAAGAAGGGTTGGTTCACAGAGACACCCTATCCTTATGGAAAACAAGATAAGGAGGCCTAACCAATAAGGCCTGGAGCTCAGAGATGCTTTATTCTGAAGTGATAAGTTACTAAAAAAAAATGTTTTCCAAGAAAGAAGCTTCATATTGCACTTGTCTGCTGGTTCAAAGGGCTTCTGAGCCCCATCCTTGAAGTACCACTGTCAGATCCCAAGCAGGAGAGGGATCCTTTATTGGAGGTCTGCGGGGGAAGGCTCCTTTCATGAAAGCTTTACATAATCTGGAAGATGCCAGTGATAATGACTCGTTTCCATTGTGGAAGTTGGATATGGCTGCCAACTCAAGTTTAACAGTAGAAAAACTAGACCCTTCCTTAAAAAAGTAGCGAGAAAAAGAATGGCCGAAGTTGGTACTGAAAGAGAGTCAATATTTTCCTTGGAAGCCCATACAGAAAATCGTTTCCATTTCCTTCTGTAGAGTTTCTTGGTGGAGGTCTTCGGGTAGGCCAAGACAATGTCACAAACTGGAGAAGCAAGCCTGGACCGTTGTACTATCACTGGAAGTGCAGAAACCATGCAATCAACTAGAGGGTCTGGAGATCGAAATGTTGAATTCCTGACGGATGAGATAGATCCTGAGTGGGTTTTATTATCCATGGAGGATATCTCAAGTGAGACCAGAAGAAGGGAAACCAAACCAAACCAAACCTGTTTTGGCCAAAAAGGGGTATTGAAGAAGACTAAGTCTTCAGCCTGCTTGCTTTCTGAAGGAACCTCAGAATCAGAGGGAACAGGAGTAGAGGAGATCCAGGGGCCAATTGTGAATCAGAGCATACTTCTCTGACTACCCCGGAGAGGGGGGATCAAAGCAAAGTGCTTGCTGCACTTGTTGAGGGGAGAAGCAAATAGGTTACAGCAATGCTGGTCCCAACGGTTGAAGATCATATAAACTACTGACTGAGGAACCACTTGTGAGGAATCAGAATGGACATGCTGAGTCTGTCAGCTAGCATGCTAGTTTTCCCCAATATGTGCATTGCAATAAGAAAGCTGTCTGAAGAGATTGCCCATTCCCAGACCCTCAAGGCCTCTCTGCACAATGGGTATGAACGAGTTCCTCCTTGTCTGTTGATATACCAGACTACTGACATGTTATCCGTATGGACTGTAATAGTTCATAGAGGGAGAATGTCCTAAAAGGCTTGCAATGTTAATAGGACTGCTCTCATCTCTAAGACATTAATTTGCAATTTGGTATCTGAAAGGGACCATGTGCCTTAGACCATCTTAACCAAGTAATGCCCCCCCATCCCAGTTGGACACGTCTGTGGTCACTGTGGCTACTCTTTTGATTACGTACCCAGGTAAAACACATCATCACAGTAGCAGAAGCTGTCGCCCTGGACTCAAGAGTAAGCCTAATCACACACATTCTTTAAATAATATACAGACACTCGAGAAAGAAAAACAATAAATGGGTGGGTTTAGTATAATGGTCAAGATCTTTGCCTCACAGACAAAAGGTACAGGGTTCAATTCTGACTACTGGTTGTTAGAGTTAAAACAGCCTTTTAGGCAGTCAGCCTAGTATTCACCCATGAACTTACAACAGGATTCAGAAATTACCTACCTCTTGAGGATGGTGCAGCCAAAACGTTCCTCAAACTGTCCACACAAGTTAACAAGTACATCAACATATCAGCCTAACACTTCGGGATTCTCAAGGCTACAGTTGAAGAAAAAGTTCTCTTTCTAAACTTGCCGTCAAATTCTTCGTCATCCATTTCCAAATTCTTCGTCATCCATTTCCAAAGTCAAATGATTAGCAATGACCACAGTCTTAAAAGCAGCTAAAGAAGAAATTGAAATAGCTGCTGGTTCAGACCTTATGTCAGGAAACAAATACTTGTTAGACCGAGGACCTTGATAAAATCTACTTGCCTTTTAAGGACTCAAGACATACTACAAGGAGTATTGCAGGCATAATCAAAAGCATCCTCTAAGGTAGGAGGAACAGATGCGTCATATCCACTAGTAAACAAAAGTAACTCCTTAATGAAGGGGAAACGTCCATTTGTTCCCACAAAAATACATTTTTCGCCATAGGCACAGTCTCAAAAAAAAAAAAAAAAAAAAATACTCTACAGGAGAAAATGAGGAAACACTCTCCTCAGAATCAGGTTTTCTTGCGAGCAAAATACAGAAGAATCCCTGTTCCAGACACTATCACAGCCCGCTGATGACACATTCTCAAGATTTGTAGAATTAAGAATGATGTTTACATTTTGCTGCTTTTCCACAGGGTTAAAAATCTGCAATGAACCCCTAACTAAAGTAATTCATCTTTACTAACAGACACACTGACTTTAAATGAAAGACGTCTATCCTTTTGTTTTCTTTGAGTGACATCCCTACGAGGAGACTGAAAGATGGATGGCACTTCAATCCAGGAAGCGAGTCTCTTACCCAGGCCACCCCAGGAAGAACCTCTCACACCCAGAGATGGCAGTTCTCCAGTGCAAAGTATGGACATGACACAGTCTCAAAGGACACAGCTGACCTGCAGTACATGCTGTTGGAAAGGAAAACATAAGGAGTGTAGAACAAAGTGTGTGTTGCGACTTTAAAAAGCATTTCAAAGTGGGGCACGTGCCTATAAATAGAGAGCATGTGCAGGCAGCAGTACCATTTTGAGTGAACAGCCAGACAGTTAACATGTATGAGTGCGGTAGTCAGTCTGTTTATAAGTTTACTTAATGTTTAAGTTACTAAGCCTCAACCCTGATGTGTTTGCAATAAAGCTGCTTGAGCTAAGTCCACAACTGTTCGTCTGTTTTATCCTGACTGGACGAGCAACATGGTGTCAGAAGCAGAATGTCTGAACGACACAGTATTAGAACTGGCATGCCAGAATGACATGGTACCAGAAGTGGCATATCTGAATGACATGGTGTTAAGACGCCTCATCCCAACCTGCTCAAATGATTGAAAAAGGTCATAAACAAATTTTAAGTAACAAAAAACTAGCATACATGATTTACTTTGTAAAGAAAATGATATGAGGCAATAGGAAAGCACAAAACGTATTATTAAACGGAAAGCACAAAACATATTATTGATTAAACAAAATGTTCAAAACCATGACATTTGAAAGAATTATTCGAAATACTTATGACAGTGTTCAGAACTACTTCTGATTTGCATAATGAGGATGTTAAAAGTATAATAAAGATCAAACGAGCATAACGAGTACATTAAAAGGGCAAAATGAGCATGGAAAAGCAAAGCAGCTGCATTTTTTAGTAAACAACCACATTTTTTGATATGAGCTACTATTTCGCATTGACTAAAGCTATTCAAAGTATAACTAGAGTTTTTCGAAGTATCTCAGTGTGCAGTGTGCGTTTTATTACAGTACAATTATTTTGAAGAGCTGTGTGCAAGTACAGTTATTTCCCAAAATACAGTCAGAATACAAGTCATTTTGAAAAGTTTCTTGTGCTGTGTTCAGTTCATTTACAAACTGCAGTCATTTTGAAGTGTTTCTTACACTGTACAGAGTTATTTTGCAAGTACAGTCATTCTGAGAAATTTCTTGTACTGTGTACAGTTCATTCGCAAAGTGCAGTCATTTAGAAATGTTTCTTACAATGATAAGGGTTGCTTTGCAAAGTACAGTGATTTCAAAAAGTTCCTGTGCTATGGAGGCTTATTTCTCAAAGTGCAGTTATTTCAGAGTCTCTGTTGTGCTGTTGAGCATAATTACATGTTTCTGGCATAAATTTCTGACATATATATGTGTATGTTCGTACATCATTCTAAAGGTTTTTATTACTGTGTGTTGGCACGGCAGAGGCATTTCGCAGACTCAGTCCACTTGTTTTGGTCATAATATTGCAGAGAATTGGAGAGTATTTTGGCAGGACTACGACATTTTCATACAAGTAACTTTTTCTGACAAAGATGCACGTACAAGGGCATTTATTCTGCTTAATCTAACGGGGTTAGAAGCCACAGAAAGAGCACATTCATTTGTGTATGCACCAGAAGTATATGCAGAAGGGGAAAACATGTAAATTTAGAGAAATGTGTAACCCACAGGCAAATGTTACATTGGAGAGGCACTTATTTTATACAAGGGACCAAAAGCCACAAAAAACTTTTGCAGTTTGTATTACTGACTTCAGAAACAAGGCTACAATGTGCAGATTTGGAGATTTGAAAGATGAGTTGATAAAGGACAGGCTTGTGTGTGGTGTTAATAATATTGCAGTGAGAAAAAATTTTCGAGACAGTGATTTAACGTTGAGCAAAGTCAGAGCTTTGTCAAGTATACAAGCTTAGAGAAAGGCAAACAAATATGCTTGCAAGTGATAAGAGCATGGTTTCAGCAGCCTCTAGAGTAAATGCAGACAGAATGCAGCACATGGGTAATAGAAATAGGCCTAAGCACATGGCAGCTGCAGCCCCTGTGGGATTTCCAGGGACAGCAGATACCTTTCCAGCAAGTTCTAAGACTAGCTCAGTAAAATGGACACGTTCAGTGCAACATAAGGGTGAGTCAGCAAACCCAAGTCAAGTCTTATTATTAACTGCTGCAATTGTGGTGCCAAAAGAGAAAAGTGCTTAGCATTTGGTCAGCAATGCCACAAGTGTAAAAAAATGAAACCACTTTCAAAAGCTTTATAAATCAAGCAAATCTCATTAATTTAAGAAAGGTCACCCAAAAAAAGCAAGTTGATCATATAGAAAGCTGCAACTCTACTTTCTAAGTAGATGGTGTGTCAGTGGTTGGTGAAAAGGTTAATGCAGTAGATTTGTCGGCAAAGACCAAAGTGTTTTGTACTGTCTTGATTAATGGTAAATCCACAGAGCTCAAAGTGGACACTGGTTTCAAAGTGCTATGTTATGTCAGCAGAGACATTTGCTAGAGTAAGAACTGGTGAACAACTTAATTTAGCCAACTGTGCGGAGCTTGTTGCTTATGGAGGTGAAGAGATTCAAACCGAAGGCTCAGAAGTGCTTCCATACTATTCAGCTGTTAACGGTCACAGCTTGCAGTTTTACGTAGGCAAAAAACCTGTACAGTCATTATTAGGTCTCACAGACCGTCTGCTTTCTTTTACCAAAGAAGTCCATCATGTAAGTAACATGTACTTCCAGTTTCACCGATCCTATTTTCACAGAGTATGCTGATACTTTCAAAGACAAGCTAGGTAAATTTACAGTTGTGTAAACCATGAAATTAGACCCAGATATCACTCCAGTGGACAGACCAGCGAGAAAAGTTCCGACAGCTATGCAGGACAGAGTCAAAGTCCAGTTAGATAAAATGGTGCAACAAGGTGTGATTTGTTCAGTTACAGAACCAACTGAATGGGTGTCTTCCATAGTAGTCACTCATAAGAAAAGCTCAGATGAAGTCAGAATATGTACTGACCCAAGGGACAAGCATTAAAGAGACCCCAACATCCTATGCGTACAGTCAAGGAAGTTGCTACCCTCATGCCAAATGCCACTGTTTTTTCTGTCTTTGATGCGGAGTTCATATTGGCAAGTAATGCTTGATTGCAAATCTTCTCTACTGACTACATTCAGCACACCATTTGGCAGATACAGATTTCTCAGAATGCCTTTTGGAATAAATTGTGCCAGTGAAGTCTTTCAGTGTGAAATGGAGCAAATGTTTTCAGCTTATCCACGTGCTATAATAGTAGATTTACTAGCTGGAGGCAGTGGCAAAGCAGAGCATGACAGAAACCTCAAGAAACTTCTGGAAAGAGCAGGTGAACTGAATCTAAAGCTCAATCCTCAGAAATGTAAATTCAGGCTATCAAAAGTTACGTATGTCAGTCATTTATTTACCAATTCTGGCTTATGACCAGATCCTTACAAACAACCATTCTTGAGATGCCAGCTCCAGACAATGTCCAAGCCTTACAGTGTTTCCCTGGTATGGTTACTAACTGGGCAACACCAGACTTCAGTGAATTATCAGCTCCCTTAATTCTTGGTATGGTTACTAATTGGGCAATACCAGACTTAAGTGAATTATCAGCTCCCTTAAGAGAGCTGACGCACAAAAATGTTACCAGGTCATGGTTGGAACAACACCAGAGAGCATTTGATGACTTGAAACAGAAAACTGCCAGTTCACCAAAGTTAAGATACTATGATGTCCACAAACCAGTAATTCTTTCCTGTGATACTTCAAAGTTTAGTCTTGGTGCAGTTATTCGTCAAGAGGGTAGACCAGTAGCCTGTGTGTCTAGAACTCTTACCCAAACTGAGATGCAGTATGCTCAAACTGAGAAGGAACTTTTGGCACTTGTGTTCGCATGTTCGTTGTCCATGATTATATTTATGCTTGAGCTATCCAGACTGAGACTGATCATCAACCTCTAGCCACTATTTTAAAGACGCTTATGCATACAGCTCCAGCAAGACTACAAAGAATGATGGTCAGATTACAAAAGTACAACTTCAAAATGGTCTATACAAAAGGCAAACATCTTTATCTGGCTGATACCTTATCCAGATCACCCAGAAATACCACAGAAAAGCTTGATGCAGAGAAATTTGACTTCGATGTCATGGAAGTGCATAACTTTTCTACCCCAAGACTTGATAAGCCAAGACATCACACAAAGACTGATCCAATTTTGCAAAAGCTCAACCACTACATCAATGCTGGATGGCCGTCAAAGCAATCTTGTGTACCAACAGAAGTGCAACTTTATTTTGTTTACAGAGATGAGATGCTGATACAAGATGGCATCACTTTCAAAGGTTCTAAAGTGTTGTTCCTACTTCCTTACAGCATGAGTACCATTCACATTTTGCATCGTGGCCACCCAGGTTCCAAAGCTACCAAAAAAAGAATGAGAGGACTAGTAGTTTGGCCTTCTCTGTCAAAAGATATCAATGAAGTACTTTCATCTTGTTCATTACGCAATACTACTAAATCGCATTTGCAAAAAGGGACACTTCAGCTAAGCTAGATTCCTGAACTACCTTGGTCAACAGTAGCCACTGACACATTCGAGTGGAATAGTCAGCATTACTTAGTTTTGGTAGACTTTTATTCGCATTGGTTCGAGATTGATCTGATAACTAACCTAACACATTACTAAGTTGAAACTTCATTTTTCAGTCCGACACAAAGTTATTTCTGATTACTGTGTCCAGTTTACCAGTCAGCTATTTCAGAAATTTGCAAAAGAGTGGGACTTGATATATGTTACCAGTAGTCCTGAGTGCCCCCAGTCAAACAGCCTAGCTGAACGTGCAGTACGAAGTGCAAAGCAATTACTAGAGAGGCTGTGTGACAATACTGATGTTTTCTTGAATTTGTTTAATCTCAGAAATATACCTTGTGACAATTTACTTGGCTCACCTGCTCAGAGACTTCTGTCTAGGCAAACAAGAGCAACCTTGCTTATAATTTCCAGCTTGTTGGTACCTAATGCTAAAAACACCAGAGCAATTAAAGCCCAACTATTCAAAAAGTGTTCATTCCAGAAGTCCAGTTGTGATAAAACAAGCAGATTTCTTCGTCCACTATAAGGAGGAGAGATAGTGAGGATGCAAACGGCGAAATGTTTTGAACAAACTGGTCAAGTGAGAGGTGTATGTGCCAAGCTGAGATCTTACTTAGCAGAATCTGAGGGTATAGAATACAGAAGAAATCCCAGGCATCTTCTTCCGGTGACTGAATTGATATCGCAGCACTGTACCTGTGATGCAGACTCTAGATCTCAGAGCAACCCAGATGATGTTTCTGTTAAAGGACATGTCTCAGTACCTATTCCTGTTCCTGATGATGTTCCAGATGTCCCTGAAGCTGAAGATTCATTAAACTCAGTCCCTCGGTTGTTAAACTCAGTCTTAATTTTTATGTCACATGATCAGGTCGTACTTCCAGACCTAGTGCAAAATACACAGCAACCTGGATATGACTGTTTCATTTGTAATTAGTTGTGTATACCTGCATGTCAAAGGATTATTTCTGTACAACTGCATGTTGATGACTGTTGCCATTATTACTGTGCATGACTTATTTCGCAAAAAGGGAGGATGTAGAAAGTACAGTTGTGTACACTTACCATAAATGTAGATGTTTGAGTGTATTCATTGTTGCAGTCATTACATTTGGGTAATCTGCTGGCAGGTTGCCCTCAGTCGGCCTGATTAACAAAGTCTTGGGTCCAGTGTCGGTTGCTGTCCCTTCTTCCATGATGTCAGGTTGTCAGGGGTATAAAAAAATGCAGCCGGCACCATTACATCAGTTTTTCTTGCCCCAGATGTAAGGTGCCCCCCAGATGGGGAGCAAAATAAAATTTAAAACACAAAAATATACCTCCAACCAAAAGCAAATACACCAAAAAGGCTTTTAAGCATAGTAAAAGAAAGTAGAGGTATAGTACGAGAAAAACAGGGGGCTGGAGGGAGGGTAACCAGGACTGCAACAGTGAATACACTCGAACATCTACATTTGTGGTAAGTGTACAACAACTGTACTATGTTCTTCGGGTTTCACTGTTGCAGTCATTACATTTGAGCAAATTCCCAAAGCTATGGTTGGGAGGATGGATTTATACAGCATTAGGACCAGTTATAAGGCCCTGCAAGAGAGCAGTGGCAAAGCCAGCTCTGGATTTAGAGAAAATTGGTAAATGATAATGCTTGGTGAAAGTATGAACTGAACTCCAGGTAACAGCTTCTAGAATATCCCAGGTAGGAACACCTCTGGGAAAGGCTGTAGAAGTAGATGCCACCTTGGTGGAATGAGATCTGATCCCCTGGGGAATAGGTTTTCCATGGTACTTATAGCAGAAATGAATGCAATGGACATATCCATTTAGAAATGGTTTGTTTTGAAATAGCCTTCCCCTCTGCCCCTGCAGCAAATGCTACCAGTAGTTGTTCAGATTTTCTTCGAGGTTTAGTCCTGTCCAAGTAGAATCTAAGTTATCTGTGCACATCCAAGGAATGCAGAATCCGTTCCCCTTTGTTCTGTGGATTGGGAAATAAAGTTGGCAAATGAATGGAATGATTAAGAGCAACACTGGATGCCACCTTAGGCATGAAGGATGGATTGGTCCTGAGTGACACCCTATCTACACAAAAGATGATGAAAGGCTCCACTGCCATAAGGGCCTGTAATTCAGATATCCTTCTAGCTGAAGTGATTCCTAAAAGGAAGACTGTTGTTTTCCAAGAAAATTTTTTAAGTCTGTAGTAGTAGCTGGCGCGAAAGGAGGTAGAGTGAGTTTATCCAATACAAATTTAAGGTCCCAGGGCAGGGGTTGGAGCTGTCCTGGGTGGTCTCACGTTTTTGGCCCCTCTGAGGTACTGCTTGAGCAGAGGATGAGAGAAGAGGGGAGGTTCTGTGTTATAATTCACAGTCTTCACAAATGACCTTCATACCTCCACACAGCATGCATCTATAATTCAGTATGCAGGTGACACTACCTTAATCTGTGCTGCACAAAACATTCCCACCCTCCTGCAAACAACTCAACTAGCATTCTCAGACATTGAAAACTACCTTACCAAAGCCCAACTTATCCTCAATCCAAAGAAAACTCAGCTTATGATTATAACCAGTTCTAACAAACACTAACAGTCAATTCACTATCTACTCCACAAATGCTACTCCAATTGCTCCAGTGGCACAGGCTAAGCTATTGGGAATAATTGATAGTCATCTCAACTTAACTATTACAAAAGTACATGCCAAACTGGGGTCACTCTACCGTATCAAACCATTTCTTACCAACAACACAAGATCAGCCATTGCTCACTCCCAACTTCTATCCACCCTAGTCTATGCATCTCCCATTCTGACTAATCTCAACAAAACTGAACTAAGCAAAATGGAAGCCTGCTATAATAGAATTGCCTGCTTTGCTGCAAATTGCTCATATAGAACTCATCACTGCACTGCTTTGAGACAGCTCCACTGTCTTGAACTGCCCAACCCCCTAACCTACAATCAGCTCTGCCTCTGTCATTTTATCTATTACCTCCCCAATAAGTGTCCTGCCCTCAAAAACCTAGTACAACATCACTCAGCCGAAAGGCCTCTTAATCATCAAGCAAACTACTACTAGAAGTCACCAACAGCTACAATAGCTTTGGAGATGCACTATATAGTAGTTCAGTGGCTAAAAAATGGAACTCTGCCCCTACTAGCATTCAAAACACATCATCCAAAGCCTCCTTTAAAGACCTCATCAGGTAACATCTCAAGCAAAGTTGGCAGTGCCATGACTGCTCCCCAGGCTAGTGAAAACGGATAACATATACATACTAAATCTAGAGCACTTGATAATAGTTTCCAATCTTACTTACAAACACTGGCTAATTTACAATGCATGTACTGTACCTCTGAACTATGTATGTATTCTACCCATGTTCCAAATTTCAGCTGTACACCACAAATCTATTAATTACCTTTATTTTTAAAATTTATACATTTTTTGTTTGTTCTCTCCACTGTAACTGTTTATGTGTCGCATACCACTGTAAAAACATCTCTCTTGTAATTTGTGTGTATGCTGATCATGTCTAAATAACTAAATGTGTCTGCAATTTTTCTTTCTGGAGCTTTTCTCCCCAGGCCTCTGCTGAAAAAGGGCCTTTTCGGCTCAGGTCAGACACCCCCGGTTAACAAATGTAAAACAATAAAATAAATAATAAGCTGAAATGGCTGAGGCGTGGATTTTAATGGAGGAAAAAGACAGGCCCTTGTGAAGCATCTCAGTTAAGCATTGCAAAATCTGAGGTAAATTGGGCGCTGCTGTGCTCATCCCTTGAGACAGATTCCAGGCACAGAATCTTTTCCATTTGTCAGCATAAGATTTTCTAGTACTAGATCTTCTCGCCTCCAAATTGACATCAATCACAGGTTTGCTGAGGGATGGTAAGGGTGAATTTAAGTGATTAGCCAAGCTGCAAGGTTCAATGTTGGGAGCTGAGGGTGCAGAATTTGGTTCTCCTGCTGGGACAGTAAGGAAGGTGTCTGAGGCAGGTGCCATGGAAAGATTTGTGACACTGCGCAGGAGGGGGTGCCAGTGTTGGCATGGCCAGTCTGGAGCAATCAAAATCATTTTGGGTTTGTCCTGTTTGACTTTTAGCAGAACTTTGGAGAGCAGAGGCAGAGGGGGAAAAGCGTAGACTGATAGGTTTTTCCAGCTGAAGGACAGAGCATCCACTTTCCAGACTTTTTTGTGAGGAGTTCTTGTGCAAAACTTGTCCAATTGGTAGTTCTGGGGGGGAGGTGAATAGATCCATGTCTGGGCTCCCCATGTGCTTGTTAACATGTTGAAAATCCGTGGTTCCAGTTTCCACTCGTGTGGGTCCTATAGATTTCTGCTTAGTTTGTCTGACAGTATATTCATTTTTCCTGGCAAGAATTGAGCTTGTAGTTGCACTTGGTAACGTAAGGCCGTGTTCCACAATCCCATGGCTAGTCTGCAGAGGGGGAAGGTATGTGTACCTTCCTGCTTGTTTATGTACCACAACAGTGGTGTTGTCCATCTTTACCATTAGTTGTCCTGGATAAATGTAGTCATTGAAGGCTGTCAGAGCATTCTGTACAGCTAACATTTCTTTTTGATTGATATGTAAGGTGCATTTGATTTGGGCTCCATTTGCCCTGAATGCACTTCCCTGCCAGGTGAGCCCCCCCATGCATAGTCTGAAGCGTCTGTAGTTAGGGTTTGGGTGGCAGGGGGTAGTGTGAATGGCAGTCCCTTGTTTTGGTGGCAGGCCTCTGCCCACCATAGTAACTCCAGGCGTAGGCAAGGTATGACAGGTTTCCAGGCTATGACAATGTTGACTCCATAGACTTTTTAAGTACCATTGAAGTTTCCTGATATGCAGTCTTGCATATGGAATTAGAAGAATGCAGGAGACCATGAACCCCAAAAGCTTGCAATATTTGTCTTGCAGATAGCAGGGTTTTTGTGGTCACTTGTTTGAAGTAAGTTATCAAATGAATTTGCTTTTCTGGTGTGAGGAAAGCCATCTGGGCAGTTGTATTCAAGCTTGCACCCAGGAATGTAATCTGTTGAGAGGGTACCAGTTGTGATTTATTTTTGTTTATGGTGTACCCTAGACAAGTTAGAACCCTTTTTACAAATGCCAGATGATTTATAAGTATGGTCTGGTTTTCTGCCTGAATTAGACAATAGTCCAGGTATGGATATATTTGAATATTTCTTTGGCTGCAAAATGCAATTACTGGAGCCAGGCACTTTGTGAATACCCTGGGCGCAGTAGACAAGCCAAAGGGCAGTGCAGAGAACTGATAATGCAAGTAGCTTGCTTTGAAGCATAGGTATCTTCTGCAAGATTCCCTGATTGGGATGTGCAGGTATGCTTCTTTTAAAATTAGAGTTGCCAACCAGGCATCTTTGCCTAGTATAGGAAGTAACTGGTGAAGAGTCAGCATCTTGAATTTTGGAATGTCCAGAAAGGTGTTTAGAGTAGACAGGTCCAGAATTGGACGCCATGATTTGTCTTTTCTGGGTAACAGGAAAAGCCTGGAATAGAAACCTTGTCCCTTTTCCTCTTCTGGTACCGGTTGAATAGCCCCCATGTTTAGGATGGAAAGTACTCGTTTCTGAGCCTCTGCCCACTGATTTGGGGGCAGGTCTGGCCACCAGTTTGGTGTTGGCAACATGTGGAAATGAAATCTGTATCCCTGGGACACTATATTTAAACCTCATTTGTCTTGGGTTATGAGTTCCCAGTTTTTTGCATGAAGAGCAATCCTTCCCCTCAAAGGGGCGGCTAAAATGTAAGTGCTTGGTAATTTTAAAGGAAAGTCATTGAGACTGTTTACCATAGGGGGTGTCTTGTTATTTCCAGATTTGGAAGTGGAAGCACCCCAATGCTTAGTTCTGAGAGTCCCTTAGGACTGAAACCTGGTGCTTTTGGTGTGTCTGGGTTTGGCTTGAGTAGATCTGGAAGGAGCTGGAAAAGACCAATTCTTAGTAGGCCAGTGGCTACTAAATCTTGGAGGCTGCACTTGCAAGAAATCGTTCACAGTTTGCATAGATTTAGCTTTATCTTTCATCTTTTTTAGAACTTCTTCAGCCTTACTGCCAAACAGGTGGTCCTGATGTAAAGGAGCATCCAACAATTTTCCTTTAACATGATCAGGCAGAGATTGTTCCTTAAGCCAAGCATGCCTTCTAAGCACAGACCCAGTAAAGGCAGCCCTGCAAGAGGCCTCTAAAGAATCAAAACCACATTGCAAAGTATGTTTTCCAACTTGTTCAGCTGAATGCAATAAATCAGTCAGGAATCAACATCATTTTCTGTTTAAACAGTCCCATAATATGCTGTTGATATTTTAGCACATGAAATTGGCAGTTTAAAGCCCCGACTGCCAAGGTTGCAGAAGTATAAACCTTTTTACCCCATCTATCCAGCTCCCTGGAGTCTCTATCAGAAGGGGTAGGATTTTTAGCAGTAGAAGCCTTAATGCCCTTGGACCCCTAATAAATGGTTTCTGGGTCTGCAACAGGATTTTTGAAAAGGAACTTGTGGGACTCCGGAACCCTGTAGTATCGGTCAGGTTTACTAGGAGCCGGAGGCAGGGAATCAGGGGCCATACTGGATTTCGAAAACATATCATCAACAATGTCTAGTACAGGCGGTATACACAAAGGCCTATGTTGAGGTAAAGAAGGACATCCCTAAGTCTCTTTTTAGATTCAGAAAATTACTGACTTTCCCAGTGGAAATACTCCCTTAAGGTATGTAAGGTTTCCCCAAAAGAAAAGTCCTCAGGGGGGGAAGCAGAGGGAATGGAATCCTCTGCATCAGAATCCTCATAAGTAGGTATGGACAAATCCAGGTCATAGGAAGAATTAGAAGAAACAGAGTCCTGATCAGAAGATTCATAGTCAAGCTCAGTCCTAGGCCTCTTAGAAGGGGTGGGGGGTTTGACTACCCCTGATTAGAGTAATAAGATCTTCAGCCATTTAGATCAGTTGTTGTTTAGGCCTAGGGGTCTGAACATGTGGCCTGGGCGGCATTTTTTGACAGAGATCAAGATTTAGGGCTTAGAATAAAAGGTGGAGTCGGTTTAATATGCAAGTCTGTAGGCCTGAATACACCCTCAGAAACCAGTGCCTGCACAGCGGCTCCGGACCCATCCAAGGTAGAGACATCCGTGGGTTCCATAGGTGAAGCATCTTGCGCATACCGGACTCTAAATGGGTCCCAGTAACGGCCTGCGAGTCAGAAGTAGCGGGTATCAGGGGCTGCGAAAGCGCCTCACTGAGTACCGGTGAACTGGCGACTGGCTTAGGAGAAGCATCGTCGGCAGTTTTGGACCTCGACGGCCTGTCTCTTGTCTTTTTCTTTGCGGTTTTTTGGAATTCCAGTAGTCGGATGGCTAACCGACGTCATTTCTGGATAATTAAACAGAGAACCGAAATATTTAAAGGCAAAAATGTACAGACGATGGACAGTGCGCTGATTAAATAAAGCACAGAACCGACAGCAAGGTACGTCGTGGTCAGGGCCTAGGCAAGGAATACAGTACAACTGAAAATCTTTATTAGGTATTTGCTTCCCACAAGTAATGCAGTTGTTAACTTTTACTGACATCGGTAAGGAGCAAGAAAAAGTTTCCCCAACGGGGTACTTAGCTTTAAGTTGAAGACTTCAGTTTTGAAACTCGAAAGCGAAAATTTCAGGAGTCGGCCGACCAGCACTTCCGAACTGCTTCTGCTTCGGGCACCGCACGGCAAGAAAGACCGATATAATGGCGCCGGCTGCATGTTTTATACCCCTGACGACCTGACGTCATGGAAGAAGGGACAGCAACCAACGCAGGACCCAAGACTTTGTTAATCAGGCTGACTGAGGGCAACCTGCCAGCAGATTACCCAAATGTAATGACTACAACAGTTAAACACGAAGAACATCAGTGTGTGTGGTATAACTTTAAGAAGCATTTAAAAGTGGGGGCATGTGGGCAAAAATAGTGAGCATGTGCAGGTAACACTGTCATTATGAGTGAATAGCCAGAGTGTTAACATGTATGAGTGTGGTAGTCAGTCTGTTTAAGTTTTTTAAGTTTAAGTTACTAAGCCTCAACCCTGATGTGTTTGTATGTAATAAAGCTGCTTGAGCCGAACCCACAACTGTTAGTCTATTTTATCCTGACCGGACAAGCAACAAGGGGGTCCCGGAAAACTAGCGAGTGGTCTGAGGAACAAGGTATGGCCATTGCAGAGTCAGCCACCGATAGCCAAGTCATAGACTGTGCCAATGGTGCAGACAAGAGCTTTTTAATTTTTGCCTTCTTTTAGGGTACAGTGGGAGGAGGAACCATAGGACAAGTAAGACCATCCATGTTCCTGCTGAGGGAGAAGCCTGTTTGTCATTGAGTGCTGCTGGAAATCAGTCAGATGTTAAGTTGTCATTCTAGTGTTCACAATCGGAACATACACAAACTTGTCTACGCAGCCCGCCTAAATACCAGTTAAGTGAATGCACAAAGTTGCACACTTTAATCCTCCACAAAATTCAGAAGTACCTTTTTCACAGAAAGAGTCACTAAATTAAATAAAAATGATAGCAAGTTGTTAAGTGTAGACAAGCATCAAAATTCATTTCACTCAAAAAAAAGAATTACAAAAGCAGCACATTTTTCTCCCAAAAAGTCCCCCAGACCTAGCTAGTTAGCACCAGCTACTTAAAAATAACTCAACTGATAAGGTATTTCCATTAAAATGTCAACACAGCAAATATTGGTATTTTAAATGAGCCAGTCCTAGTTCTTGTCAGAAATAGAAAAAGAAAATTTCTGCATGGAAGGGTTCCACCAAGGGGGACTTGTCTGCCAGAAATGGAAGACTGGCGACAGCTATCAATCCTATAAATCCCAGAGGTGTTCCCTAGAGGGCAACAAGAAAGCACTCAAGAAACTGGCATCCAGGCTGCTCTTTTCTCCTTATGGATCTCGAGGCACAGCAGCCTGGGTGCATTTGTGGAGGTAATCCAGTCTTTGGAAGACTAGCTAGGCATTAAATCCTGGGCATGATACAACTCAAATAAATAGTTATATGCTTCTGCAGCAGGAAGAATGATGACTTATGCTGGATCCAGGCAATATAATATGAGCAGCTGAAATCCTGACAGACAAGAGCACTGCCTTCTTGTATGAAATATCTCTTGGCAAGTTGCATAACAGGCAAATAAACTAAATCTGTTCTCCAACAGACATATCCTCCTCTATTTCTGCATCAACTGCCATCCTGACCTACACATCCCATGAAATGTATAATTAGACTACAGCTTGTGGTACAGCAACAGCATGTGTTGCACACAGCATACCACCATTCTAGTCCTATACATTACATCTGTTTAATTTCCCATTCACTTAAATGTTTCTCTTTCTTCTTACTGCTTTTAAGACACCAGCCTCTAATTTTTAGATCAACTTCAAAATCCCATAGTAATTTTTCAACCCCTATCAATACTCTGGGTAAAATGTGATTACTAAATTTCCTTGCTGGTTTAAAGCTCTGGCTGTAAAAACACACAAAAAAAAAATAAAAATAAATAAAAACAATAACAATCTGCTAGACTAACACCTTTCTCTGTATAGAAGGCACAGGTTTTAAGTTCCAGAAACTGGACTGCATAGACATGGGTGATCGTGAAGGTGATGATATGAATGTACTGGAAAGATGTGAACTCATACAGCACTTAAAATCTGAATTCTTTCACAAAGCCCAGACTAAATTACCACTATTCATTTGAAAGTGTAATGGAACGTAGAAAATTGCCACATTGTTGACAGGACTAATTTTATTTTTCCTCCGTTCTTATTTATCCACTATCATCTTTTAGCTTAAATATAGAATCCTTTCTTCTTCTTTACTGCAAATGATTTTTAATATCAATACTAGCTAATTATTCTTTGTCATGTTTTTAGTTATTAACAGTGTTTTTATTTAATTTATATTGTGTTATTAATTTTTAAGTATTGATCTTAGTGTCATTATATATGGAGTGCTCACTACTTTTATAAAGACACTATATTTTCTGTCCCACACTGGCCAGCACATACTTGGATGTACTTTTCCTGGTTTAACTTACTCATTAAATGTACATATAAGGTTGTATTCCTGCTTTAATTTTGGTTCACTGTTTTTTACTACAAATATTGGTTAGCTTTAGTAAGATGTTTTACAGATGTACTTTGCTAGGGTTCTTGTACACAGACCTGAAGACGTCTAGAGGTATGAAAGCGATCTTTAACAATTTATGGAAATAGATTATGTTTTGGATAATATATATTTTTTTTTTCTGGAAGCCAAAATATAATTTTCTTTATTGCCAAATGGTCTAATGTTTAAATATTTCTAATCATGTATTATAATGTCTTTTGATAAATTCACTGACTGTTTAATAACAATCAGTTTAATAAGTACCTCCACATCATTATTAATTTTATTTCAAGTGCACAAGGTTTAAATTATTAGAATGTTGAGCAGCACCAGCTTGAATATCACACTGATAAGGATGGAGCAAGGGATATGAATTTAACATGTATACCTATACGCTATTTTACAACAAAATAAACCACTCCCATACCAGATAACAGGTATATAGTTAAAGTTTGGGAAGTAAAAATAAGTTATGTACTTACTATAACGTTCCATCTGTGTTGTTGCTTTTCATTTGTCTTCAACCTGAGGGATTCGGATCTGGTACAGATCCGACTCAGCCATATACTTCAGCATAGGATCCAAAGTCGAAGCTCCTCCCCACTCATAATGCCCCGCTCTCCCTCCTCCCCTCAGATCGAGTTTGTTGCAGAACAGCACCCACCTAAAAAGCCAACATGCCTATAAAACCTGGCACAACCGTATAAAGGCCTGTATGCTGAAAGCTAGCTAGGACAAGAGGGTATATGTTTCTTCAGTCCAGTCTGCTACACAGCCCAAAAAATACGGCAAAGGGAGGGAGAGACGGTTGAAAACAAATGAAAAGCAACAACTCAGATGGAATGTTACGGTAAGTACATAACTTATTTATCTGTAGTTGTTTTCATTTGGTCTTCAACCTGAGAGACAGAGTTGCTAGCTGCCAACAAAAACCTGGAAGATCCTCATGGAAGGATATTCTGGAGCATGGCTGTGCCAAAAGATGCCCTGCTCCTGGAAAGAAGATCCAATTTATAACTAGAAATAAAAATATGTGACAAAGTCCAGGTCGCAGCAGAACAGACATCATTCAAGAGAAACCCTGGACCAAAAAGCAGCAGAAGTAGAGACTGATCTGGTAGAATGTGCCCAGACATGTCTAGGTGAAGACAAACCTTTGGGTCGATAAGCCAAAGAAATACACTATGAAAGCCAATGAGCATTGGTAACCTTAGAGACAGGCTTTTCCAAAAAAGGTTTAGAAAAAGAGATAAAAAGCTGATCTGATTTATGGAAGCTTTTGGTTCTGTGCAGGCTGAAACACAGCTGCCTGTGCACATCAAGTAGGTGTAATTTGTACTCCCCTTTTATTTTGGAAATTTGGAAAGAAGGCTGGCAAATTAATGACCTGTTTAATATTGGATTCTAAAGTCACCTTCAGCAAGAAAGATGGATTGGTCTCTGCAGGGACACTGTCTTTATGGAAAACTAGGTAAGGAGGCTTGGCAGATAACGCTTGAAGTTCAGAAACCCTCTTGGCCGAGATAACTCCCACCAAAAAGGCAGTCTTCCATTATAAAACCTGCAAATTGACAGAAGGAGCTGGTTCGAATGGAGGAGAAACCAAAGCTTGCAGAACAACAGTAAGATCCCAAGGGGGCGTGGGGTCCTTAACTGGAGGCCTAAGATGAAAGGTACCTTTAGAAAGGCCTTACAAAGTTTAGACAACACTAAGGAGGCCAAATTTTCACCCACTTGGAAATTGTCGCCAACTGGAACTTAGCAGAGAAACTAGCTCCACGATTATAAATATCTGCCAAAAACTCTAAAATGGCAGAGACTGGAGCTGTAAAGGGATCCAGGTCATACTGAGAAGCCTAGATCGAAAAACGCTAATTTGCTAGAGATGATCTTCCTGGTAGAAGTTTTATGAGCCGCAATCAGGATCTTCTTAACAAGAGAAGAAAGCCTGGGAGTCCTGGCTATTATGTAAATTGGAGCAGCCAAACCATGAGCTTTAGGCTTACTAGATCCAGGTAAAGAACCCTTGACGGGTGCATAATCAGATCTGGGACCAGATCCAGAGTCCAGGAAGGATAAACTATATGAGATCATAGAGTGGAGAACCAAACATGACGAGGCCAGAAAGGGACAATGAGGATAACTGAATTCCCCAGCTGCCAAGCTTTCTGAATGAACCTGGGAATAAGAGGAAGATGAGGATACACATACAGTACACCATAGGGCCAAGCATGGACAACAGGGTCTCTGGGGGACTTCATCAGAGGGAGGGGGCGTCAGAGCAAAATACTCACAGCACTTCATGTTGGAAGGAGAGGCGAAGAGATTGCAACAAGGCCGACACCACTTTAAAAGATCTTGTCTGCTACCTATGGATTCAGAGACCACTTGTAAGGCATCAGAATGGACCAGGTGAGCCTGTCCACCAGGATGTTGGACTTCCCGGGATGTGCTCTGCCACCAGAAAACAGCCGGTGGAGATCACCCACTCCCACAATCTCATGGCCTCGCAGCAAAGGGGATAGGACCTGGTTTCCCCCGGTTTGTTGATATACCAGACTACTGACATATTGTCCACCTGTATGGCAACAGTCCCAAGAGGAAGAGAGACATGGACAGCTTCCAACGCCAAAAGCACCACCCTCATCTCCAGGACACTGATATGCCAACTGGTCTCCACAGTAGACCACGTATCTTGGACCATCCTTCCCATGCAATGTACCCCCATCCGAGCAGGGAAATGTCATAGGTCATTACTAGGCTATCGACCCTAGGGCCTATACAAGCCTAGCCATAACAATTCCCTGGCTATTTCTTCCCACAATATTTACTTCCCTGCACCCCTGTCTAGCAGGACGACTGCTGTGATCCCCGGGGTAAATTTCCCATCTCCCACCAGTCGTCAAGGTTCCTTGTGAAGAGGGCCAAGGAGGCACTCTGCTTGACAAGTATGGACAGTCCATTCCAGAGTATGGGGAGTGTCTGGGTCACAAACCTATCCCTCCAGCAAGTTTGGTTCATTGTGATGACAAGGTTTAGGTCCCTGGAGCGTGTGGCTCTGATGGATTGGGATTTCTTTAAGTGTAGCATGTCCAACAGCTCTGGGTTTAACATGGCCTTGTATGTTAAGCAGAGATCACCTCTGAGTACACGTAATGCGGCAGGGTACAGCTGGGGGGTTTTTTTAGTTGGTCAGCATAGGGTATCTGCTTTAGGCCTGTGATTCTTTTAGTGAGGTATTTCTGTGGCCTTTCCGGTTGTTGCAGCTGTCTTGTGAGCTACACACCAAATGGGGCGTTGTACTCTACGATGGCTCTGTAACTGCGGTGGTGGTGCTGCGGTAGCATTGTCGCTTCACAGTAAGACGCTGTCCAGTTTGATTCTCAGCTACAACGTCTTCTGCGTGGAGACGTGCGTGAATGGGCATACCTTCATAGAAGGTAGTGCAGCAGAGCTGGCAACTCGGTACGTAAATATCAACTGCCAATCATTAGCAGACCGGAGTTCCGCTGTGGCGACCCCTAACCGGGAAAAGCCGAAAGACACAACAATAACTCTATGATGGGTCTAATGAGGGATGAGTACAGTGGGACAATGACCTCCTTTTCTCTGGATGAAAAGCCCTTAGTGATGAGGTGTGCAACACAGAAAGATTTCCTGACTGTTGTGACGATGTGGTTATTGAAGGTGAGACCACTGTCCACCTGTGTCTCTTATCACACTTTCGGTGTTTAGTGTATTGCCACCTGTGGTAATTCATGGGTACATGGTTTTTCCCAAAGGGGATAACTATACACGTCTTGGCATTAAGCTTGAGCCCATGGCTCTGGCACCAAGCATCTGTTTCTGTAAGGCCCTTTTGTATAATATCCACATCATTTGGGGATTCAATAATGGCTCCCAGTTTGCAGTAGATGCCAAAAAAGAGCGGTCCCAGGACTGAACACTGAGGTACTCCACTTGTCTGGAGCGGGATATAGAGTCGGCTACTTTTACAGTGTGGGTTCTGTCAGTAAGCCAGTTGGCAACCCATTGAGTGACATAGGGATTTATGCCCAGCTTAGTAAGTTTATCTATGATTTCAGAGTGGGGGATGGTGTCAAAGGCCTTGGCGAGGTCCAGATAGACTGTGTGGACTGCCTTACCCTCGTCCACAGCTCTGGAGACTGATTCGAAGAAGTCAATCAGGTTCAGGAGACAAGATCGGTCCTTCATGAACCCAAACTGGGTGCGGTCCAGTGTTTGAAGATTGTCAATGTTTTTGTTTACAAGTTTCATGATAATACGTTCCATGGCCTTGCAGATCAGGCTCGTCAGACTGATGGGACGGTAGTTCCCAGGATCCAAGGTGGATCACCCCTTGTGGAGTGGGATAACTGTAGCTGTGCACCACTCAGTGGGCACGAAGCCTGAGGTGAGGCTATGATTAAACATGACAAGGAGGTGAGGTGCCAGTTAATTTTGTAGTTCATGTAGTACACAGCCCTGGATGTCATCTGGTCCCATGGATGCTGTATTCTTAGCTTTGGAGAGTGCGTTTTCTACCTGTGTGGCCATGATTACTGGAATTTGGCAATCTTTCTACATTGAGATGGACACTTTGGGGGGTGAAGTTGGCAATGAATCGATCTGCCAGGTTATTGGCAATGTACTTGGGATCAGTATATTTAATGCCATTCTGTTGTAGCTCAGAGAAGATCTGAGCATTGCCATTTAGATTCTTGACATAGCTATAGAATGCCTTGTGGTTGTCTTTGGAATCTTTAGCAATTTTATTTTCGTAACTAGCTTTGGAGGATTTTAGGAGAGATCACAGCTTCTTACTGAAGTGCGTAAAGGAGTTTTTTTTGCAATCCGGGATTATCCTCTTTTCTGCACCAGTTTCGTCCTTCTGTTGTATAGTTTGTTTATGACAGGGGACCACCAGAATGGCTTCCTTTTTTTGGAGGAGACAGCCTTGGTTCTAAATGGGATGGCACGATTCATGCACGAATGGCGTGTACAGTGCTTTAATGTAGGATTCGGCAGTCGAACTTTCAGTTCCCGTCTGCATGGGTGTCATGAAGGTTTGTCACTTCTGACTTGAGTAGCATAAAGTTGGCCTTGGAGAAGTTTTTTTACGGATGTTTCCTTACTGGGGGGTGGGATGTGAATGTCAAAGGTGATTAGCTTATGGTCAGACCTAGCCAATGAGGGGGTGACCACTGTTGTGGAGCATCGATTTCCCATGTTGGTAATGACCATGTCCAGGACATTGGAGCCCTTGGTAGGACTATGGATTAGTTTTCCAAGAAACGTTGGGAAAAGGTGTTTGTACATGAGTATTTTTCCCAGTTAATGGCAGGGTAGTTGAAATCACCCACTATTAGGGTGTTTGGTTGTATCTTAATATTTTCTAGTATGTTTAGAAAGGTGTAGTGAGAATCTTGGTGCATGGTGGGAGATCTGTAGCAAGCTACAATTTGGATTGCAGTCTTACCTAGTGTTAGTTGCACCTGGAGAATTTCAGATGCATTGTGTTGGGCAACTAGCGTGGAGGTGTGAATATCCTTGGTGAATATGGACACTCCTCCACCTTTAGTGCTTCGGTCCTGGTTTGGTGGCCGAAAAGTGTGGTAAGACTTGTAGCCTGGTATTGCAGGGGTGCTCTCTAGAACCCTGAACCAGGTCTCAGTTAGTGCACAGATATCGATGTTCTCCACTTTTAGGAGTGCCTCGAGAGAGTGCATTTGGAGGTTTGGTTTAGACTTCTAGCATTGAGCAGCATTACCTTCAGATTTTGCATACTTGTACCTGTTACGGTGGTAATTTTGTCCTTTGAGCCTTGCCTAAAAAAGGCACTATGGGGGTGGCAAGAGCCTTAACCAGTAACCTGAATCCCAGGGACAACAGGTGCAGACCATCTCTGGCAAAGCATTGTGGTTTGTCGAGCATGTCTTCCCCGGCAGACAGATACTGGATCCCCTTTGAATAATACCAGAAGCTTAGCCAATTGTTGAAGTCAATCATTTTGTCCTTATACTGTGGTATCACCACTCTGGGCAAAGGCAGGATGCTACTCAGGGTTAGGGGTCATACCTGCCTGGGCCACATGATCCAAGAGCTCTTCCACGTCTCTTTTCATGTAGTCCAGGGAGATACGTCTCAAGTCATTCACTCCAACATGGACAATAACAGAGTTGTATTTGTACTTGTGTGGAGTGACTTGAGTGCATGTGTTATGTGGCAGATCCTGGCACCCGACAGACAGCTGACTGTAATTTTCTCTTTGTTCAGCCTGGTGAGTGGGACATCAGTGTGCCTGACTATAGAGTCACCTATGACTAAAGTGTTGGGTACATTGCCTTGCCTTAGAGGCTGTTGTTGGGTGGCACACTGGTGGTGTGAGCTATGTTAATCTTTGGTTGTAATTGGTGTTTCTTTGCGTTTCAGGTTCAGAGGTCCTTGTTGCTTAGACAGGTTAATGTTAAGGCCCTCTGCATATGTGGGTTTAGTGTTGCTATGTGTGGGTGTTGGTAGTGGGGGTTTTGAAGGACTATGTGTTGCTTGAGGTGTAGTGCAGGTGTTAACCTTCTCCTCTTGATTATCTACCACAATCTTGGCTGGAGAGAGCGTTGCTTTCAGTTTGGCTATGTAAATGCATCTCCACAGGTTGTAGTGTTGGGTGGTAGGAGGAGAGGGTTGTCTGTGTACATGAGGCAATGGCTGCACTGCCCCAGTATGTGCAGCTTCACCAACGGGACAAGAGGCATCACCGGAAGCTGACCCTTGGACATGCTTGGTTAGGTGCTTTTTTTTTTTTTTTTGTAAAGTACAAGAGCTGTTTTCCCTTACCTTGGCAAGGTACTTTGCAATTAAAGGGTGCTTAGTGCCTACAATTAATTTCTCCTTATTAACAAGGAGAGTTGAGTGCTTGTATCAGTTTAAGGCTTCCTAGTGGTTTCTTGCAGGTTTTAGAGCAAATGCTAGTCACAGGGGACTCCAACCAGAACGAGTCAGGAATCAATGCACTCTGCTCCTACTCTCACCAGGATCAGAATATAAGCACAGATTCCAAGCTGTCACCTATAAAGCAGTTATTAAGCTTTCTGGTGATCAGCAGTCTCCAGGAAATAATGTAACTGCATTCCTTCTCTCACCAGGAGAAAACAGAAGCACTAATCCTGAGATGACTACTGAGAGGCAGAATGTGGTCTCTCCGATAACTGGTGGTCTTGCAATAGATGATTAAAGGTAAGATGAAAAAAATGTTTTATCCCAAACACTGCAGTGTGCACTAGAGGAATTAGATGTGAAAGTAGGTAACTTAAGTTTTAACTGTCTATAAAGTTAAGGTTTAGTGGAGAGTCACTATTTTTAAAACAGCAAGATAGACTGAAAGGGGGTGATCACTTTTGTATTCTGGTACTATGGAATACAGTAGGATGGCCAATAAATTTAAATAGTTAAAGAGGAGTGATTTCACAAAATGACAATGTTGTGCTTACTCACACAAGCCAGTAAAAGCAGAGAGGAAATGAGATACATGGTCAAATTAACATAACAGGCAGGGAACTAGAAAGACAGTGATGTTTAAGAACACAACAGAAACTGGGTGGGAAAACTATTTCTGCCTGACTCACAAGAGACAGAGCTGTGGTCTCTCTTCAAGTTTTAATATGCAGTTAAAAGCAAAATACAAGTAAAACGCAAATCACAGTATTCAAAATAGAAAAAGGCAATAAAGTAATACAAAATACAACAAATAAAAAGCAAACTAACCTTTCCCTCACAGCAAAGTGCAACAGAGTCTGGGTGAGCCTTTCTAGTAAAGCTGTCTGTGGTCACAGTGGTTGTGAGAGAGGGGAGAATAAACAGCCAACCCAGAAAGAGGTCTGGGGATTGGAGCCACCAAAGACGGGAGTCCCTGCAAACCCGAGACAGATGAACAGGAAGGGACAAGGGAAGGTCTAGCAAAGACCACTGAGCTGCTAGGGTCCACTGCAGGACCCTCATATGAAGGTGCATTGTTGGAAACAGGGTGATCATGGCCACCACAGACCCCAACACCCGAAGAACTAAGCCCGCCGAGGGTAACTGGGCTTGAAGAATGTCCTGTACATGACGACGGACTGATGACAGTCAGTCTGGAGGCAGAGACACCTTGCCTTGTACAGAGTTTAGTCATGCAGCGATGAAATCCAACACCTGAACTGGTGTCAGTTGAGCTTTATGGTAATACCCAGGGATGGTGCTATATGAAGAAGATAATCCCTGGTTTGAATTAGTTGATGCCTGGAGGGAATGGAGAGGAGCCAATTGTCCAGATACGGAAAGACCTGAAATCCCTGCAGCTGCAAGTAAGCCGCCACTACCGCCATTAGTTTGGTAGACACCCAGGGGGGCAGTGGTGAGTCCAAAGGGGAGTGCTCTGAACTGAAAATGATTGGCTCCCAGCCAGAAGTGGAGAAACCTCCATGAGCGCCTGTCCATCTTGATATGGCAGCATGCATCCTGCAGGTCCACCGAGCACATCCAGTCATTCATCTGCAGGAAAGGCAGAATGGACTGAAGGGTGACCATCTGAAACTTTGTCATGGCAATAGACAGGTTCAGAGTTGAAAGATCCAGAATGGGTCTTAAGTCCCCCGTTTTCTTTGGAACCAAAACGAACCTGGAATAAATGCATGATCTGGACTGGTCTGAGGGGATGGGCTGGATGACACGTTTTGCGCGCAACCTAGCAATTTATACAGCTGCTTCCTCCCGTTGACCAGGTGGAACATCTGGGAGGTGTCTTGGTGGAAAAGGGGAATGAAAAATGGGATAGGGTAACCTCGGCATATGATCTGCAGAACCCAATGATGATCTGTACTGGACTCCCAGGCTGTTGGGTGCAGAGATGGGCGTCTCCAGACTGCCTTCAGAGATAAAGAGTTGGGCAATCCCTCAGGATTGCTGAAAGGGTCTGTCTGGGAAAGAATCCCAAGACCCCTGGTTCTTCAGATCCCCTCTGCCATGAGGGCAGCACCTGTCGTATACCCCTCTGCTCCTGGGGAAGGATGTACCTTGAGTACCTTGGGGAGAACCCTGAGACTTCCGAGATGACAGCTTCTTGACCCCCACACTGATTCCATGAAAAGGATCTTTGTGAAGTCCTTCTCACTCTGGGTTAACAGATCACAAACAGTTTTCCAAACAAGGTGGAACCATCGTAGGGAGCATTCATGAAATATGGCTTGAAGAGCTCAAAAAAGGCACAAAGCTGGAGCAAGGCATGTCGCCAGATGGTCATGCCAGTCCCAGCAGCCCTCAAGGCACTCTCGGTAGCATGTGAGAGAAGCCTCATGGGTGTATTCAAAATAGAAGTGAGGGTGATCATACGGGAGGAGACGACCACCTTCTTCTCTGCCGACATGGACCCTGGGCAGACTAAGCTACCTCTTTGACCAGGTCCCTCTGCAGTCTGATTACATGTGTCAAGTAACTCAGCACATGCAAGACAAATGTGGCTAAAGTGTAGGCCCGTTTCCCAAAATGGTCCATCACCCAAAAATCCCTGTCTGGAAGGTGAACCGGGAGGGTCTCCAGAGCCAGCTCCTTCTTAGTTGCCACAGCAACCAACATGGCATCAACTGGGGAGGCCTTGGACCAATGAGGCTTATCAGATGGGGCGCTAAGAACTTTGTCCGGACGCTTGGGGATGGGCTGAACCATGTCCAGTTACTTCCATGACCTGTAGAGATAAAATCCACTAAAGAATCTGCAAGGGAGGACAACCAGGAGGTAGAAGGCTCTGTGCCAAATGCCTCCAGGAATGCCCACTCGTCGGGACTGGGCTTGAGGGTAGACCACTCACCGTGCTGGTGAAAGATCTCCATGATGTCTCCAAAGGAGACATCCTCTGAGGGTGACCGGGGGAAAGCCTTCCCCTTCCTCCCAGTCAGTATCATTAGTGAGACTCTGGCGGGGGAGTCTAAGTGCCCCTCTTGCATTTACGCTTCCCAGGGGGCTCGGGGGAGGGGGGAGTCTGGGGAAGACATGAAAGCTTTGGGGAGTTCCAGGATTGGAACCATCTGGGGCGAGCTGACAGCAGGCTGTCCCTGAGGGGGCAAGACCGAAGACTCTGGCCCAAAAAGAGAGGGAGCCAGGGCAGAATCAGAGGACTGCAAGGCTCTCGAAGGAGCAGAGAAGACTCTCTCCACCACGGCAAACGCCGAAGGCTAGTGGACCCCCAAAGGCAGAATGGCCAGGCCTGAGGCTGGATCCACTGCCCTCACGGCCGAAGATGGAGCCGGAGCTGAGCCTCCAAACACCAAAGCCCAGAAGGGAAAGGCAGACCTTGAAAACCTTGAAGTCAACGCCATCTCCTCGGATCAGACACAGAGGCTACAGCTCTGAGAATCGACCCGCTACAAAAATGTCAGAACCAAACCACTCAAGGCAATGGTCGGGTTGAGGTGCCAGGGACCAGAGGACTCAAACCAAAGGCTGGATCAGAGAAGGAGAGAGGGGGAGGAAGGCGAACTGCGTGCGTCTGGCCCCGGCGGGGGATGGAGCAGGGAAGACT